>NC_054537.1:20616225-20916225 GCF_017654505.1 Polyodon spathula | reverse complement strand
ACCCAAACCATTACTGAATGAAATGTAATAAAAATGAATAAACTAACAAATAACCGATTGAACCCAAATGTACCGCGTAGGACAAAAACATCTGTAGCCACAGGTCGTACAGTAACCGTGGGCAGCCAGTAGCTCTGTATGTCAGGAATGCCATAACAAATGAACAGTATTATAAATACATGTGCAGGGATTTGCTAACCCTTTCTGCAACTCCCACTTTCTGTGGATAACCAAATCATAACCAAATCCTGCCAGTGTCCTGCGTTTGCTCTGTCAAAATCACAACATGGTAGATACAGAATGTGATCACCATGTGATATTGCTTCATCAGGGGCCACTATGTGCAATTTTGTATCTTCTCGTGTTCTCAATGGCTTGTTATGTGTATAAAAATTCAGCATTGTGTCAATTGTAAATAATTAATTGTCTCAGAATATGGAATCATTTAATACTTTGGTTAATGACTAGATAGTTTATCATAGTGTTGATTTTTTTTCTTGTTTAATTCAATATCTCAGGTTTTCTGGGTGGGACCCATGGTTGGCGGTGTCGCCGCTGCACTCGTTTATGATTTCATCCTCTGTCCCAAACCTGATGATCTGCCTGATCGATTGAAGGTGCTGGTCAATGGTCAGGCTGGAGAATATGATGTCAGCTCACCTGAAGACAACAGAGTAGAAATGACATCAAAATAAGCAGAAGATGATGTAACACATGCTTTATTTATACGGCTACTCTAGAGCTATACTGATCCATGCAACAAAATGATACTGGAAGTTTCCAGAAAATTACACATTTTCTGCTTCCCAATATTGTTTATGTTGTTTAGTTTGTGCGCTCTGCCTTAGTTCTTAAGTTTATGTAATATGTTTTGTATTTTTAAATCTAAAAGGCTTCATGGTATTTTAACAGTATTATATAATAGTTTTAGTGTTTATATGATATTTTTAATTTTTATTTTTAAAATGCTCCTGTAAAACAATGTGTTAAGATTTTTGTACAAATGTTTAATTATATGATAAGACTACTTTAAAATATAGATATATATATATATATATATATATATATAATATATATATATATATATATATATATATATACATATGTTTGAATACAAATGTCACAGATGGTTTTGGCACGTCCCTTTTGTGCTACAAGTCATTAGATCTTTTTGCATGGAAGGCTTTGGTTGCAAGGGTGTGCGGTTCTTTGATGGAACCAGATTCAGTTAAAATGTGTTTGCCCACTGACGATGGGAGTGAGAATGTAGAGATGGGAGCCCAGCTAACAAGATTTAAGTTTTTGCAGGTATCAGGCTTTTAAAGACTGTCACCCACACCTGTGAGCAGAAACTGACTCACTGAGAGCAGAGACTGACCCAAGACTGTCACAGCTCCTGGAAGCAGGCTGATCTTTGGGAAACAAATTGAACATCTGTGAAACTGCAACAAATATTGTAATGACTATAAAGTGTTTTAAAGAATATACAACCATTAGAAAATATTATTAGCATATCTGTGTAAGGCCTGTTGTGCTGTTTGCAGAAAATAGGAGGCACTTTTTTACACAAGAGAATTGTGAGGGTCTGGAATCAACTCCGCAGTAATGTTGTTGAAGCTGACACCCTGGGATCCTTCAAGAAGCTGCTTGATGAGATTCTGGGATGAATAAGCTACTAACAACCAAACGAGCAAGATGAGCCGAATGGCTTCCTCTCGTTTGTAAACTTTCTTATGTTCTTATGTTCTTAACCAGCCCGAGCTGAACCTAACACAGAGTTCAATCCTGCTGGGAAAGGGCTGATTTGTTAGACATGAATTGGATGGTCTAAACGAGCATGTATTGATTTAAATAATATGATGTCCTCTTAGTCAATAATCATAGTAATACCATATGTACTCTGTTTCAAATAGACCTGTGTACTCGGTAGAAAATATTAAGTATTATAGCTGTTATGTACAGTCTGTGAAACAGCATGCAGAGAAAGGTCGGGCTGACCAGCTCGTGGCAGACCCTTATCAGAAGTAGGCAAGTCTTTGATTTAGGTTCCAGACCTTGGTAGCTAACTTTCTGAAGAAAGCTGCTGAGCTGAGAACAAAAGGAAAAACATACTTTGAAATAAATATATACATGTTCTTTTAGTGTAGATGTTTAAAGTAGAAAAATAATAAAAATCTTGTAATGGAAAAACTAAAAAGACTTAGAAAATGAGTGTACAGGGTAACCGGTTAAAAGAGCAGACTTATAGTCAAGTCTCTTATTTGAAGAAAGGAGTGAGTCTGATTTAAAGATGGTCTCTTATTTAAAAGCAAGTATTCTAAAGTGATGAAAACAGAATAATTGAATCAACAATTTAAAGTCTTAGAACTGTGGCTATATTTCTGGGAGCTAAACAAATGTACAGTTTAAATGACTGGGGTCATGTATCTCATTTGAAAAAGTATAAAGACTTGATCTAAAAGGAGCCCCTGAATTAGAAGTAAATATTTTATTTAGATTACAATAATACAGCTATTAGATTGTTGTATTTAAAAAAAGCAAGACAATAAAATAAAAATAGTATAAACTAACAGTAAACTTACTAAAGGTATACAAACGAATGTTGTACCCTTGTTCTCACCTGCTTGTAGTACAGGCAGTGTTGAAATGACTCATTGGTTTTGGCTGATGAAGCTGGGATTTTTGATAGTCAGAGATTTAAAAGTCAAGATCTTCTCTATAATGAGCGATCTCGTTACTATTAACAAATGGAAATAACTTTCAGATAACAGGAGATAGAAGTTTATCTTACAATAATCATTTTCTATATATAATAGAAATTAATTAGAACCTGCCAGGAAGAGATGGGAATGGAAAGCGTATGACATGTTAATATGTTAAGTTAGATGTTGGTTTGAAATAATGAGTATTGAAAAATGCTTACGATAGTGTTTCATATGAATCAACCCTAAAATTGGCAAAAAGCAAACGTTGTCTTAAAAACCTGCTTTGGCAGACTTCAGTCACTATAACACTATACCATTCTAATAAGTTAACGGTAGCCTGTATTTAGATATAAATAACTGGACCTTCCATTCAAAACTTAAGATTTATCAATGGAGTAAAATAATATCACCATTTCTATGAGCAACTGTTATACTGAAGTAACTTAATTAGAATACATCTTATAGTGCCATTTAAAGTTAAATTGTGGAAGAACATAGTAAGAGTGTATTATAACAGAAGCATGGCATTGAGAATATTGTAAATATATTGTTTAGACATTTGAAATAATGTTAATTTAATTAAATCAATTTATAAATTAGTTCAATTTCTCCAACTAAACAAAAAGTGTCTTTTAGACATTACAATATCAATTAAACCAAAGAATATACATGTTTAGTTTATATAAAGATTTTACTGCAGTAATAAACAGAGGTAATTTGCAGAAAAAGCTGTAGAGTTTGAACGTGAACTAAATAATTTTGGGGTCTGTGGTTTTTCTGTAGATGCACACAGTATAGTTCTGGAAGGGCATTAGACCTTCAAAAGGTAAGGCTTGGTCTTTGGCACCTCAAAGCAGGATTCGGTGTTGGCTCTTAAAAGCGGGATTTGCTAACCTTGAGTGATAACCAACAGAAGGCGCTTTATTTTTTTTCCCCTTGTGAAAACGAGATACGCGCCAGGATTGGTTGGGGACCTGACCTGTATTAGCCAACTATTCCTGTTTTTTTTTTTTTTTTTTTTTTTTTTTAATTAAGCCACATTTATTATTTCCAAAATTGAAATGCCACTGTTATGCAGAAATAATTAGTGAGTGAGTGACGCCACCAGATTATAACTGTGTTCTATTTTTCCCGCACATTGCGAGTGACTAGATTGAAATGGTCTAAAGTGAAACGGACCAATCAGAAGCAATGTAATATCAGTAAACTTGACATGGGTCATAACACATGACCCAAGCGATAAACATGAAAGATGACAAGTTGATTTAGGAAGCGCAGCGGTATCCTGTGATCTACGATTGTTCATTAGATTCATAAAAAAAAACCCACAACAGTAAAAAGGACAATTATATCTATATTTGGATATTTCAGCAGTTCACAAGTAAATGAGAAAAGGCACACATTGTAAATGAACATGAATAATAATGCAGATTCAAGCTCGTGAGCTGATTTAATTGTACAACTAAGTTTTGAATTAGGGAGTGTGCTACTGCATTTTGAGTTTTCAAGAGACTATAGGAATGGCTTGGATATTGTACATCTTTTAAAAATAATAATAATAATAATAATAATAATAATAATAATAATAATAATAATAATAAAATGTCATCAGGTAGAGTGTGGAAAGTGGTACAAACTGGATTTCATGAAGGATATTATGGCATTATTAAAATACATAACTTTGAGATATAGCAACACTAATAGCACAAGTACTGTAAGGATGGAGACATTTCATTCATTCTCTTTAGATTTTTATATGTGTATTTATTGCTTGTTTTTTATGGTTCTTTTTACCTAATGCTAATGTCTCTGATATTGAAAAAAACATCCTTTCACCATAGAGTTCTTTATTTGCTTCAATTATGAATAAATGATATGTGTGACAGAGATCGAACGATTCTTGGTATTAGCTCTCCTTCCCGACCTGTGAGGGCACTATGTAAAAGGAATAGAGTACCCTTAACTAAATGGCACAACAATTTATTCCTTAAGATAGGTGGAAGTTGGTCATTTAGGAAGGAAGCTGAGCTATGGCACCCAAGTTCAATGACCCGGACAGGAGACAGTGTGGCATCCCAGGATTAGAGGAGCGGATTAATCTAGGGGTCATGAGCGAGGGTATAAACAGGGGGAGTAGTGAAAGTGATCGTTTGTTAGTTTTGTCTTGTAACACTGTTTGTTTGTATTGTCTGTTTCAAGATTACTAACAAGATTTGGCGCTGCAGCCGCAGGCTAGCATCAAATCAGGATATCACCACTCACTTTTCACTGAGGGACTGTCTTTGCACCACAAGCACTTAATTCACGCACTGTAGGAACTGTGTCTGTGTTTTGTGTGGTTGCGAAAAGACTGGACTTTTGGTTTCGGGTCAAACCTGTTGGATTTACAAACAGAAGTGATACACACTGCTGTACCACTTCCATCATTATTACTGTTTACAGGTTTTGCTATAAGGCTCTGGACATTACAAATCATTTAATAAACACCCTTGCACCTGTAAATCATTGTCTGTATGATTAATCCACTCTGCACTGCACTCACCTGCACGTACTCACCACTTTGCCACAATATGTCAAAATCAAGACACACAAAATGTTAACCTAAATTACCCAGAATCTTAATCTTGTTTTATTCCTTTTTTCTTTTTGCATTTTTGTATTTGAGAAAATAATAATAGAAAAAAAAAAAAACATAATGATACCCTAGTCACATTAGCAGTGTATGATCAACACATATTGAAATAATGTGATTGCCAAAGAGGTAATGATTGTGCACTATGTAGGCAGTGTGAATCAGGTGTAACTATGGTTTAGTTTACATGCACGTGAAAGTCGACTCTGCAGTCATGCCTGTGTGACGTTGTCATGTGATTACAACCTGAAACAGCAAAAGGACGTCCTTTTGGCAGCGCGACTTTAACGGCAGGGTCAATCGCTTTCTCACAGCCTGCAGCTTTAAGATTGCAAGATTAAATCTCTTCTATTTTCCCCGGTGAATTCCTTGTATAAAACGAAGGAACTGATGGCTGCCAGGTCTAGTAGAGATAACAACAGGCTTATATATATATATATATATATATATATATATATATATATATATATATATATATATATATATATATATAAAAAAAAAAGAATATTGTTATATTCAAAATAAAATTAAAAAGTATTGTAAAAAACGGTTCTAGTGTTAATGAAATTTAACTTTTAGATGTACCACAAACACACACACACACACACATGAATTCTGAGTAGTAAAACTTGTACTTAGTAGAAATGATATGTTATATATTTGTGTGTGTGTGTGTGTGTGTGCTGGAAAGGTAACGAGACAAACAAGTAGCTATGCACAGTGTAACTCAGAATGTGCGCGACAACACGTTAATTAATTTCTGTTGTTTAATGTTTTTATCTTCACGGCAATGCATGAAGCTCTCCTCACGATATCCATTCGTTCTTTTCCTACATAGTAAGCAGACACTGACATTTAAATATCCCCTCCCCTAAGTGACTATGAATTGAGTAATTTTTTTTCTTTCTAAATCAGAAGTGCATAGCAACGCATTTCCTGAAAAGTATGGCAAACATGCAAGGAAAACTATTTTGAGACCACAGTATGTGGGGATCAGAAGGCATCAGTAATTCATCTAACACAATCGAACCAAAAAGCATATTTAGAAAGTCTAATTGGTCCAAATTAGAAGAGGCAATCCTGGACATTATACATAATTGAATCACACAGCTCTTGATACACAAAGTAATCCACACCAAAATACTTTGCACTATAAAAAGCTCATTTAAAAATGATACTGCAAATTAGACATGTATTTTAAATCATTATACATATCATGATTTAACAAGGTACATAGGAAAATCACGTACAACTACAAAATTACTTTTTAAAACTTTCATAAGGGTAGTCACATCAGAAACACTAATCACTCTCAAAATCTTAGGAAGACAACTTATGCTTATGACAAGTGTATGAAGAAGAACACAGCTGATAAAACGTGTCCCTTCTTAAAATGAAACATACAGATTTGAATTGGCTCCAAATACAGTATGAAATGGTTACCTGCACAACCTGCTGAATTGTACTTGATAGAAGAAATAATAAATATGGACTATTACTGTATGGAATATGTTTTTAAATTGGAACAGTATACTGTTAGTGCTTGAAGAAAAGCAACTGCCAACTGTAATTGTGTCACAGTCAAACTTTAACAGCAGATGGCAGCAAAAGCAAAAGTAACACATTTGTGCAATGCATTTTACAATCCTATGTTATCAATTGACCAAAGTTACAGCTTTACCCAGTTAGAACATATAATGATATTTGCATCTCATAAAACTAATGTACTACAATACAAAAAATCAGAACTTTTTTTTTTTTTTTTTTATTAATGTTCACTGTGTTTACAGCATGTATGTTTCTACCCAACTTAATAAACAAATCAGATGGTACATTATGATGATGAATAATGTCCCCAGGCTAAGAGTTAATTTCTCCTAAGATAATCAAGGAAATAATAACAAACTACACAGGTCAACATGAAGTAACAAGAGAAATATATTCAATATTTATTGTAATAATAACGCTATGTAACACAATTTTTGTTCCTGGGTAGTAAGTGTTATTTCCTAATTGCTTATGCCTCAAAAGTATAGAAAATGGCTATTATTCCCCACAAACTTTGCTTTTGTGACCAGGACAGTGATATTTTGAAATTTACCTATTTCCAATGAGAAAACGGGCGAATTTGTGTCTTTTCATTCACATAAAGTCAGAAAAAAACAACATATGAATCCAAATTAACATGTATTTATACTAAAGTAATACAAAAATGACCACAAAAGATTTAGAAGTGAGTAGTTTTTGGAGATTTATGATTATACTGTAAATCACTTTCACAAACCAGCCCCCAAATGTAGTCTCCCATCATGTTCTCGTTATACTGTCCTTGGTAGCGGCGTTCAAAGTCCAGTATATCCTGGTGGAAGTGCTCGCCTTGCTCCTCCGAGTACGCTCCCATGTTCTCCTTGAATTTATCAAGATGAGCATCAAGGATATGGACTTTGAGGGACATCCTACAGCCTATTGTGCCGTAGTTCTTTACCAGAGTCTCAATCAGCTCCACAAAGTTTTCGGCCTTGTGATTGCCCAGGAAGCCCTGAACCACTGCAACAAAGCTGTTCTAAGCCGCTTTCTCCTTACTAGTGAGCTTCTTGAGGAATTCATTGCACTCCAGGATCTTCTTTATCTGTGGTCTGACGAAGACACCGGCTTTGACCTTTGCCTCAGACAGCTTAGGGAAGAAGTCTTGAAGGTACTTGAAGGCTGCCGACTCCTTATCTAGAGCTCTGACAAATTGTTTCATAAGGCCCAATTTGATGTGCAGTGGTGGCATCAGCACCTTCCAGGGGTCCACCAGTGGCTCCCACTTGACGTTGTTCCTCCCCACAGAGAACTCGATCCGCTGTGGCCAGTCCTGCATGTGGTAGTGCGCCTTGGTGTCCCTGCTGTCCCAAAGGCAAAGATAGCAGGGAAACATGGTAAATCCGCCTTGGAGACCCATCAGGAATGCCACCATTTTGAAGTCTCCTATGACCTCCCAGCCGTACTCATCATACTTCAAGGCGTCCAGCAAGGTCTTGATGCTGTTGTAATCCTCTTTGAGGTGCACCGAGTGAGCCAGGGGAAGAGACGGGTACTTGTTACCATTATGGAGCAGCACGGCTTTGAGGCTCCTGGATGAGCTGTCAGTGAAGAGGCGCCACTCATTCTGGTTACAGGCAATTCCGATTGCCTCGAACAGACTGGTCACATTGTGGCAGAAGCAGAGCCCATCTTGACGGGTGAAGAAGCTGGAAAAAGGTTGGTGACGCTTCCTCTGATCTGCGACTTGCACACTTTCATCCAACAAGTCCCACTGCTTGAGCCTAGACATCAAAAGCTCGGCATTGGACTTGGTGAGACCAACATCTCTAATAAAGTTGTTGAGGTCTTTTTGGTTGGGGTAGTATGGGTTTCTCTCCTCAGCTTCACCTCTGAAATTGTCATCTGGATCTACAACATCTTCCTCGCTCTCTGACTTGCTGCAGTCTTCTAAAGACGGCTGCTCTCTCTCCTGAGATGTGGGTACGGGAAGCTCATGGCAGTGTGGCACTGTGGCGATGGATGACGGAAGGTCTGTATACGTGATAGCAGGTGCATTCTTGCCAGTCCGACGTTTGGAAGGGTCCACCATGCAGAAGTAGCAGTTGCTTGAGTGGTCAGTGGGTTCCCGCCAAATTCTTGGGATAGCGAACTTCATGGCTCTCTTTTCCTCTCTGTACCATCCTACAAAAATATATTTATTTCACCCATGACTAATGTGTAAGAGATTCTCTCAACATTTTTCATATATATTTTTTCAATAACATTGAAAATTGTAAAACATTTTAAAATTAAAAACTTTTACAATTTTAAAAATTTTAACATATTTTATAACATAAAATTCCGAGAAACAATTGTCCATCTCACCTTCCAGAGTTTTTTTGTAGTGCTCGCAGGTAAAATGAGGTGCCCAGGGTTTGTCTTGATCCCTGACAGGCATGCTGAAATATGCCTTGTAGGCCTCACACATCTTAGCAGATGCTTCCACAGAGTACTTTTTCGCTCTTGTCTTGATAAATTGGCCGCAGACATAGCAAAATGCGTCTGCCGGATGCTTGCAGCCTCTTGATGCCATCTCAGAAAAATGCAGATATGTATCCACTTAGGCAGCTAGAACTAAACTGAACTGGTTGGCTTAAGGCCCCTGTATTTATACTACTATTTATATTACTGGAAAGTTCTAGAAGTTACTTCAAGTTTACTCAGCACTGAATCTATCTGGAATGTTCTGGAAAATAGGTAAATTTCAAAATATCACTGTCCTGGTCACAAAAGCAAAGTTTGTGGGGAATAATAGCCATTTTCTATACTTTTGAGGCATAAGCAATTAGGAAATAACACTTACTACCCAGGAACAAAAAAAAAAAAAAAAAAAATTGTTACACGGTGTAATTCATAAGGTAGTGTGTGAAGACACTTGGTTACAAATATGACATCTCGCCGCCTTATTATTATTATTTTTAATCCTTTTTCCAAGCAATTTGCTGGTTCCAGGTCATAGCTGTCTCGTTGACACTAGTTTATTGATGTTTGAAGGCAGAAATGTTAAAGAAATAATGGTCATCTAAGAATGTTGCAAATAAAAATTAAAAAAAAAAGTTAGTTAAAAAAAAAAGATTTAGGGAGAGATGTAAGGACACTCGTAGTGATTTGCAGGTGCAAACCCCCCATGTGGCCATAAATAGTGTTTAGCAGCTATAAAGTCTGATTTTAGAGGCCACAAAAAATGTGGTGTATGTAAAGAATGGTATTCACATGACATTCTCCACCAGCTATCAAATTTGCATTTTGCCAACATTAATCCATTAAAATTATATTTAAATGCATTCAAATGAAGAAAAGAGCATTCAACTGGGCAGGATCTGGATACTATGCGGCACAAACATTATAATGTGATGTAAGGATTCTGCCTTGCACAGGCAATTGCTGACCCTCCAAAAACTGTACACCTCTTCTTACGCCTGGGACAGACAGGCGCGATGCATTTTGCCTCCTATATCGCTAGCATATGGTGTTGGACAGATCGGCATGGGATGATACCGCTAATCTGGTGGTGATGCTGAGCGGTATCGCTCAAATCAAAAACAGAGTGATTTTTTTTCTGGCTGCCATGTGGTACCATCTGTGGATTAACCAATCACAGCCAAGTGCCGACAACACATGCTTGTTAGGAAACATCATGAATGAAACTACTGTCTATGGAGATGTCCAATCACCTTGAAGTGTTTTTGATCCCGCCCATAATTCATAAGCATCATTCCTCCCTTTTTTTTAATTATTTCTGTAGCTCACTACTATGTCTACTAAATAACTGGCTGTGCAAGGATATATTTTCTAACACTTTAGTAGTAGGGGTCTTGCTGTCAGCAATGTATTGTATGTTTTCTTTGCTAAGCTCAGATCGCTCATTTCAAACACCTGTATATAGATGACAGAAAAACATTTATAGATATAGATTACATGGGTGGCATTTCAGCTATGGCCAAAAGTTTTACATAATGACTTTTATTATTAATAATGTTACGTTGACATATTGAAATTACATATATTATCGCTTTGTAGTTTTCCAAAAATTGAAAAATTTCGAAATCTAACATGAAATACCATACTACTATTGTAGTTTCCGGTAGACTTTTGAGATAGCATTTTGTGGTTTCTTATATTGCACACTTTTAAATAAAATATCGAAATTATGTTCAGACTTTACAAAGTGCAAACCACTGTAGAAGCAAGTAATTAAAATCTATATAAAAGCACTCAAGTGCAGAGACCTATCATTGGCTTCAGGGTGGTTTCTGTGGTACACTTCCTGCACGCCACTTGGCTCTTGTTGAGGAAAGGCAGGAATACGTTCGGAAAAGACGAAGAAGACCGCGCATATTCAATCCCCAGGTCACTTTGTTTGGGATGCCGGAGGATGAGGTGCTAAAGCATTATTGTCTCACTCCGCAGATCATCCTAGACCTAAAAGCTGAATTGAGGTATGAGCTAGACCCCAGCATCAATCTAGGGACCGCTATCCCTGCACATGTGAAAATGCTGTGTTCTCTGCACTACTTTACCTCTGGTTCCTTTCAGACCACAGTTGGAATGTCTGAAGGGATAGCCAGACTTGCGGGCAAAATATGGCTAGGTGTCGTCTGGTCCACGGATGCCTCCTGGCAGGGCTGTAGCGAGGGTGGAACTTCATTGTAATATAACTGGGAGCTGTCATGGGGGATTCCCCATATGACCTTCACATATTTCTTGCGAGTAAGCAATAAATTAAGTGTTTTGCAATATCGATTCCAAAGTGACGTACTTGCTGAGTGTGATGATACATTTATGCCTTGCTAAATATATCATCACACTCAGAATAACATAAAACACAATTCAAAAGTAGCATACATTTTTTAAAAATTATTCATTGTGTTATGACAAATTCAATGAGAAAGGGCACTTTCCTACATAGAAAGGAAAGCAACAAACGCTGCCTATTTGACCATCTGTCCATTGTTTACAACATTCTCTCAGAAATACGGAAAGA
This sequence comes from Polyodon spathula, assembly GCF_017654505.1. Lineage (NCBI taxonomy): Eukaryota > Metazoa > Chordata > Actinopteri > Acipenseriformes > Polyodontidae > Polyodon > Polyodon spathula. The sequence goes on along the minus strand of NC_054537.1, from coordinate 20,904,338 downwards.
CTTAGGATTAGTACAGGAGACCATGTGTGGTGCTGACGACAGTGAGAATCGTTTTTGTTTCTGTATATCTTGCCTTACAATCTGTTGTTATTATTGAATGAAAATTATAAATCAAGACAATTTAGGGAGCCACACGTATTCTCTATCTTCTGAATAATGTAATCAATCTTACCTGTTTAGCAGTTGCATGCACAGTTATATTTTAACTATAATTTACAGTTATATTTACATGCATTTTTATTTTAAAACAAGATATCTGATTCTACACTTTTAAATAAATCTCTGTTGGCATGCCATGACTGTTGCACTTTTTTTGGTCATTTTACCACCAACAGCTTATTTTCCTTTTCACCTTAATTTGCTTATTTGATGTCATTAACCAAACTGCTGCTTGCTCTACTGGCTGGCATGCTTTCACCCAGTAACATGTTTTCATCCAGAAGACTTTGCTGAGGTGAAATGACCTAAGAAGTCTATACTTCCTAAAACATGGAAACAGAACTTTCTTTAACCTAATGTAGTACTACATATCATGTTTTAAAATGAAAACTCAAGCTTGTTATGACATGTGCTTCTTTTTTTTAAAAAAAAAAAAACTATATAACGAATGGAAGTCCAAAACAGGTAAGAACTGTAGAATTATTTTAACTACAATCACAGAGGCAAGAACTGTTGTCATACTCAATTTCCTCAACATGAACGTAAAAGCATGTGTGAAAGACTGAAGGTTATGTGAAAGACTAAAATAGTTCATTTCATTTAGTCAGTAAACCAATCAACAGAAATAGCTTTTTCATAAATGAGACATTCACCAGTACTGGATTAATGAAATGTTGTAGCCACAAGTAATCAATATAATGAACTTCAATCAAGCACTTCATTTCGGATTACAGTTTCAGCTTGCAAAACAGTGTCCTTACAGTGGCTGCTAATAAACACAAACAGCTACACAGCTGCCAGAAGACACAACAGATGGGCAACCCATTAGGCTATCCTTCAATTTAACATGAAGACGTGTATCACAAACTTTAGGATTGATGTTACCTTATTATGGCATTGATTGTGGTGGGTGAAAATATTGTTGTTTTCCATTTTTCAAAATATTTTAACTATTTATTATAATGTTTACAAATTGCTCAATGACAAAAAGTTGACCTTTGTACCTGTTTAAAAAGTAATGTTTGATACAACTTTAGTTTCCTCACATGGGGGTAGATTAAATCTATTGCTATGGCAAATGTGCATTCTAGAAGCTGTGAATTGAGTGACTTAGCAGTTTGCATCTTCTCTTATGTAGCATCAGATACAAATGGGAGGGGAGATATATAGCACAGGAATGTTTTGCCTTTGGGAGAGAACCGTTAAAATGTTCACGAATCAGACCAACTTTTACTGAAATAAAAGAAAGGTCTGGAACCGCACAAAAACAAAACAAAACTAAAAAATAAACAGTAAGGTACCAATACTGGGACCCCTGTTTCTCATTTACATACCACAAACGCTCAAAAAGCACTCTCCAAAGCACCCCCACACTCTCCAAAGCACCCCCATTCATTTTTCAATATCTTAAAATATTATTACAAATCAAAAAACATTTATTTTTCTTACACACAATGAAAATAATTATTTACGTATATTTTATTTAGTGTTTATTTGTAATATGTATGTTGCTGTGGGAAATCGAACCCGCAAGCAACCTTGGCTTCTATATGTTTCAGCTTACCTGTTTCATGGTTGAAAACAACAGGTGGTGGTGTTTAGCAGGTGAGTTATATTTTTGGATTTGGGTATTTTTAGAACATAATGTTAATTGAATTTGGTTTTTCGGTCATTCAAATGCAGAACAATTAACATACCAATTCAATTAGGTCAACATGAGTACTGTGCGAGTAATAAACACCATGGGCCAATTCACATTGAATGAAAAAAAAACTATTGAAGCTTACAGAATTAAGCTTTAGTGTTGATTGCTTCACCTGTGGTCTGCATTAGTTAATTTAAATCAGTATGTTTATTGTATTTATATTGTATTTACATGGGCTCTACTTCATGTTTTTTTTTTTTTTTTTTTTTTTTTTGTCACTGAAATGTACAGACAAGTTGCATTGTTTTTGGAAAAAATTGACAGAACAGCAGACAAGTGACTCCCTAAGCACATTCTGCCAGTGTACTCCTGTTCAGGTAAGTCATTTACCGTATTTTAAATCTATATTATATATCTACTTACAGTCTGTTGTAGCCTGTTTATAATTAAATATTCACAGCATTTGATGGTATTGAGATCAGATGTGAAACCTGCATGTGATGCTTGTTTGAGCCGCTGGACAAAGCATTTAACTTTAGGAATTAATACAATGTTGAGATCAGGATTCAAACACTGTAAACCATTCAAGTAAATTGGTACCTAATCTAGTTGCTGTTATTCAAATAACCACCCAGGTAAAGAGAAGACTGAGAAAATAAGCGATCAGGCTCTATTTTGAGAAAATACGGTAAACAACATGAATCTGTCTCATGTGACATTATGTCCATCTTTTAGCAGCATTTTTAAATGTTTTGTTCCTTGCATTTTATCCAAGTTTATCAACACATCTAAAATATTTTTCTCCTTCATCAAACACCCATCAACTCCACAAAATATGTCTCAGTTGAAACTCAAGTGAAAGCTATAAACCTTTGTATACTGTATACACACATACCCATATACACATCATAGTTAAGTGGTGATACAGGTAAAAGGTAATGCACAACATTACCTAGATATTCTTTCCCCTTCAGATTTTCAAGATGTTTAATCCAAAAGAGGCTAATAAAGCTGACATTCCATTCTATATATCTACATATCATTTCTCTTTATCCATGAGTCTGTCTCTTGAACCAAGTTGAAAACCAACAAGGTCCAAACTCTGACTAGGGGTTAGACAATTAATATTCTTTAATGGTCATTTTTCCTGCTGGTGTCTAGGAGTTGGTATTTGGAACACGTATTTACTCTATTCGTATTGCATACCTTGCTGGTGTACAAATTCAAATGGCAGGCTTGCAACAACTGGACTCGTTAAGAGCTTAGACCGTAATGACTCGATTTTAGGCATTTTCAGCGACAGGACTTTATCGTCTTGAACCAAGATACACTACTTTTGAACAACCATAGCCAGTTAAAAAACACAATACGAACATCTCTGACAAGGACAAACGTACTGTCCAAACCAGGGAAGTGTGTTTGTTCTGTTCATAAATTTAAATTTAGAGTGATCGCTGCATTAGCCATGACCTAGCAAGTGCTGCTTATCATCATTTCCACCCAACCTGACACTCCCCTAAATCTGCTCAACACAAAACATTTTCATGCAGACCCCAAACCACAAATCCACCACAACGCTAATAGCTACTTGCCGTTACTTGTACTGTGGTAAAAGTTACACATCCATTCGTCTTCTTCACTATCGCAGTGTCACTGGTGATAAGCGAAACAAGTTCCTGATAGCGTTTGTTTCAGAATTTGAGTCAAAGTCAAGGATTAAGACTGCTGGTTTAAGTTACAGCTGTTTCTACAGCTATAAATAATAATAATAATAATAATAATAATAATAATAATAATAATAATAATAATAATAATAATAATTAAAGCAGCTGCTTGGTGTTTCTTCTCTTCATGAGAAAGCTGCAGAAGTTTTTACAACCATATGGAACATGAATATACTTACTGCCTTCTGGATCTTTCATATTTTATCTCTCAGGGCAACTGTAAGTATTTCCTTTTTCTATATTACATTTTTTTTTTTTTTGTATTTGACATACATGGATTTTTTTTTTTTTTTTTTTAAATTGCAACCGGCGAATGAATCAAAATGTTATACAGTAACTTCCTAATTTTAAATATGCAAATTAAGCCAAAGTCAAAAGTCACGTTTATTTTATTTTATTTTTTTTTTTTTTTGGGGGGGGGGGGGGGGTTTTGTATGACTAACGGCCTACTGATATGACTATTATTACATTGTGTATTTATTACACTGTGCAGACTAATGTACAACACGCAGTCTTCACCAATGTGAGACCGTTGTAATAGGATTTTGTTACCGATACTTTATCAAAACCACACACTTGTGCACCTTTACGATGCTACAAGTACGCCTGTATAATATGCCCTCCAGTAATACAACTTCAAAAATAAGTTTAAATAGTTTAAATTTCTGTTTAAATAGGTGCAAGCTGGTCATAATGTAAGTAATAATAATAATAATAATAATAATAATATAATAATAATAATAATAATAATAATAATAATAATAATAATAGTAATTCAACATGCTTGATTCAAATAGAAAGTTACAACAGTGTCCAAAACAATAATATATAGCATCTTCAAGTATCCGCTTGCTTTCTGTAGGACTATAAAATATCGTTATATTGTCTATGCAATAGATCTAAACCATATAGATCTACACTGCAGTTTTTAAATTATTTACAATTGTGACTTCTTGGGGTTTAACCTTTTTTTTTTTTTTTTTTTTTTTTACAGTTACTGTCAAATTTTCATAATCTAATCTACCATATTACTCAAAGAGCTTTATTTTAAGGAAGATGCACCTGACACCATTGTGTCAGCAGGCAGAAATTCTACAGACACCCCTGTGGCAATGGACAAGAATACAATTGACACCCCTTTCAAAAGACAAGAAGGGAGATAGAAAACAATCCTGTAATAGCAGCTATTATTTGTGTAGCCATTTCTAGAAAGGGGCTAATACCCTTTGATGGCTTTTGAAGATGCAATGTCACTTCAAAAGTCATCTGCATTACACCAAATTAAATGTTTTGTTTTGACATAGTTTATGTTTATTTATTTTGTAATATTCAAACCTCATTTTTTATATTCACTTGCTATTTTGTCTAGTCCTCCCTTTGATGATAGTGGATTGAATATGCTAGGCATGATTCTCAACTGAGCACCATATTACACTTGCTCTCTATGAGATGAATGCAGTCCACCATGTGGTAATTTTTATTCCTGTGCACAATCATTACACACATTTAGAGTGCTGTATTACATAAGAGGTCTGTTATCATTTTCAAATGAAAATGCAGGGTCCTCAAATGAGGACACTGGTGTCCTGCGGTCTGCATTTCGTTTGATCCTTTATATAGATTTCAGACCTCAAAATAGTGTATACAGCCTACTTTTACTTAATTATGTTTGGTTTTCCTATGTATACATTAGCTCTAAATTGTAAATATTACCAGAACATACCATATATAGTAACAAAATTGTTGATTTGTATAGTGTAGAAAAAAAAAAATTGAAATTGTGAAAGGTTCATCTAGTTATCTGAATTATCAGTTATCAAACTTCGGGCTCTTTAAATCTTATTAGCTTGCTGATTTTAACAAATGTTATAACATTTTTTATGAACAGTAGTATACTGTAACTATTTGTTCAGGGTAAAAATAGAACTTGTTTAAATATAACTGTGATGGGCACCATCACACGGGCTTCGCCGCAGGCCTACAACTTTTCTGTGATATCCCAAAGCAAGGGCTAGAAGGAAGTATAGTACAATGTATTAGTGATGGGAAAAGTGAAGCTTCCTGAAACACTGAACCCTCTGAATCATTTGGTTTACAAAAAGATTCACTGAGCCGAAGCACATGAAACGTTTCATGCTCTTCAGTGCCATCTCTTAGTAGACCTGCACAACTTGTACATTGAGAGTAAAGACAGCCCCCTATCTCCAGAGAGAATGCATTTAGAAAAGCGGATAATTGCACTGACATTTCATACACTTTTGACATACAATATCAAACAGATTCATTTAAAATTTTCTCGGTTATTTGGGCATCTATAATTTAAACAATTGTTTCAGTGTAAAGGGACATTTCAGTGCTTTTTCTAAAGACAGAGTTCGGTCGCTGCTTTCTTTGAAATTGGCTGGAATATTTATTTTAGATATCAACCACACATGCGATTAACCAATAAAACCTTCTTCAATAATCATACTAGAAATATATGTGTGTTGTCCAAACGAAAACAAGCTCTTGTTGCTTGAAATAAGACAATTTGATGAGACTGCAGCAACCATAGTGTGTAAGACGGTGTGATGCTTACAAATGGAGTATGTAGTATAACTCTAGCTATAAAGTAGATAGGTGGAAAATAGTGGGTTCGAATCCCTGCCGTTTGTGTACTCCATCCTTTATACACTGATAAAAGATCAGAGGATCTTTATTTTTACCAATATGTTCATGAAGTGCTGTTTGTACATACTTAATGCTTTTTTGTTTGTTGTTAATTTGAAAAAGTACATAAATGTTTATGAAATATAAAACAAAAAGCAGTATCTTGATTTAAAAAAAAAAAAAAATCAGCTACTGCTAAACATGGGTCACATGACCTAGTGGTTCAATGAACCACATGAACCTTTGCTTCGTAACATTGTTTGCTTCATTCCCATCCCTACAATTTATACTTTATTTTATTTTGAAATTTAGTTATTTTTGTTTCTCTCTTTATTATTATATATATATTTTTCTCGCCATAAATAAACTGAACACTTGTTATCTTGCTCTTAATTGTACTGTAATTATCGATATGTATTTTTTTGTATACCTGTAGGTCACCCTGGATAAGGGTGTCTGCTAATGAAATTAATAATAATAATAATAATAATAATAATAATAATAATAATAATAATAATAATAATAATAATAACTTAAATAAGAAAGTTTGGTTTCCGATTGTTTTCTTTATTTCATCCGGGGGATCTGGATTACCTACCGGCTAAAAGGGGCCCTGTGACAATAACATTGCGAATACATTGCTCATGGAATACATTGATCATTTATATACAGAAGCTTATGAGGGTTAGTAAACCTTTATGTAGTGTGACATCATAGCAGACCTATTACAGATAGTGCTGCAAAGGGTGAAAAAAAAAAAAAATGACAACATGAAAACATGAAGGAAAACCCTGAAACACAGGGCACTTCATTTATAATAGAGTTCATTCTTGAATGTGTACAGATACACACACAGTCTGGAAAGATGCATGTTAGATCCCACAGCTGAGTTCACACAGCTAGGCTGACAACAAGCCAGGCAGTCGCGAGGAGAAATTAAAACTGGCAAGCCAACCATCTCACTTCAGACGTCAGCTGACTTTCGGAAGAGCATTTTGCATGAGACTTTTTCATGTAAAGAAAAAACTGCTTGGAATACGACCTGGAGGCAACTGGTCTCTCACTGGTGCCTCGTAATCAGTGGAGGTGAACCTTGTGAACTAGCCTGTACTTGTGCGGATTGATTTGAGGTTTTTTAAGAAGCCTGCTAGAGCTGAACGCTGACTGGCTGATTATACTGAATCGTGATAGCAACTTCAATGGACAGCAATAAATTAAAAGAGGCTGTATTTTGTGATCAGGTAGAAGCCTTAAATGCTGTAAATAATAACATTGGGTCTTTGCTCTTTGTCTTTAGTATTGTCAATGATATTCCCATGTCTTGCTAAAAACTTTGAGAAAGTACACAAAAATGTGACTTTGAGTGTTAAGGAAATTGTTTGATTGTAATATACTTACTCTAAATTTAAAAAACCAAGGCAATGATTTTTGGTACTAATGCTGAACAGAGAACAATAACAGAACAAGCACTTGTGACTAGTTAATCGGGGAAGCAGCTCACCGCAAAGGGGAATGTATGTGTGTGTTATTTATTTTATTTATTTTTTACGTGAAACTTCAAGCCCGCTGTATGAGAGCAACTTTGAAGCCATCTTATAAAAGTAACATGGATATCCTAATGTGTGTACTGCAGCATTTGAATTAATGTGTTTGTATACCACCTTAAAATGACACACACCCTAATGAGCCAGCCAATGATCTGAAAAAATACATTTGTAATTCTGTATTTTTTTTTAATTTTAATTTCTTTAAATCTTTCTAGGTCTTGGGAAGGCTACATCCGGAATGTGAATTTATTTTTCAACTGAAAAAAGATCAACAGAGATGTCTAAAAGAAATTGCAGAAAATGGAAATCACACAACTGAAGGTACTTAGCAAAAATGCAGTGTACTGTTATTACTACTAAATATTGTCTTTTTTATAACAAACTAGAAACTGGGAAGAAAAACATAAGTTGTGGTACTTTTCAAAAGTTCATAAATGAATAACAAATAAAGGAGAAAGTGACGAACAGTATAGGGAAAACTAAATTGTAAATTACCTTTAATTTAACTTTAAACTTTTTTTTTTTTTTTTGAGAACTGTGGCAAAGTGCCCACCCCGTGTGTATTTTGTGTTATATGTTGTATGTTAATGTTGGTGTATAGTCATTGGTACACGGGATATAAACGGGTCTGTGTAACACGAGTGTTTAAAATGTATATTTGTATTTAGGCACGAGGATTGCACAGCACTTCACGGCAAGTAAAAAGTAATAATATGTGAGCACGAGGAATTGCACTTTATTAATTCACGTGCAGTTGTACCGCGACTCCAATTGAATGATTGATTAACAATCAAGTCTCAGTGCAGCTGCATAAAAGCAGCATGTTTCACTCACTCGGTGTTGTTGTGTGTTCGGTGAGTGGAGAACGGGTGTGGAGACAGAGGTTATAATAACAAAATATTAACGTAAAGTAAAATATCAGCTCACCGTGTTGTTTAGTGTTAGTCTGTTTTGTTTGTCTGTTTATTTTGGCTATGAGTGCTGTGTCCTGTGTTTTTGTTTGTCTTACAACCGTTTATTTTCTGACTGTCTGTTCATTTATTAAATGCTAAGCGAGACCATTCGCTCAGCTCCACCAAACTCCACCTCTCTGTTTATTTCCTGGTTCCTGTTTCTGGTAAGACGTCCCCCACTCCGGCCATCTTTGTGACAAGTACTTACAAGATCAAGAGTTGATAATGGAGGAAATAATGGGTGGTAGGGTAATGTGTACTCCATTAAGTACATAACTACAACATTCATCTTGTAAAACACTGATCAATGTACTCAAACACAATACTTGAGTGTCCCTTTCACCATCAGGGTTATTCAGTGTACAGTTTCAGTATATGCATTTGCCTTTTCAATGACCCTGTGGCAAGATGGCTTGGTGGGTGACGTCAGACCAGACCAGTCAATACACACAGCAACATTACTGCGGGGTGTTTTAGATACGTTCCCCTTTCTCTTTGTCGTCCTTCTCCAAACAACCAACCCTATCAGCAAAAAGCTGCTGGTATATATATATATATATATATATATATATATATATATATATATATATATATATATATATATATATATATATATATATATATATATATTAAATATATTACAATTACTAATTAATAACAACAATAATAATAATAATACTACAAAAGTTATACAAATAAACATAGGGGCGGGCGTACCTCGTCACTGACCCCAATCCACATTTCTATGCAAAATATGTTTTTTTCTCATGCATGAATAATTGTTGGAATTAGATGTGCTTTCACTATACCTAAATATATCAAGTTATATTGTCATGTAATGCGTTTTCTGGTGTGTTGTCTTTCTTCAACTGTATGCATCTGATTAGGGTAGACAGTCAGTCATGATAACACCATATCAAGCTCTTGTAGAGAGAATACTGGTTCTGAAGTTCTGTTGAGCCGTATGTGTTGAGAATAGTTCAGATGACATCATCTGAGGCATATAGCCTTGTAACCAAGTATTTTTTCTGAAACATTTGAACAAATCCACAGCTACAGGTTGTTTATTTGCTAATGATTAAGATGGTGCTTGGGTGCATACAAGATATTGATAAAAGAATACAAAGATGGTGCTTTGTGTGAATTAGTGGTTTTTTTTTGTTTTTTTGTTTTTTTTTACTAAATCTATCTTGCATTCATTCAGATCTAATCAAATCTCATGAAAAAATATGAAATACGATATTTAAATTTAATGTTTAATGAATATGCATAGCAGTTGTGCTGCACAGCTTGATTTCAAACGTTATCAAGCTTCCTGTACTTTCTTGGCTCTCAGAGTCTCAATAGTCAACTGTGAATACACTGCATGCATTAACTAGAGAATGGATCAAAGAAATGCCAGGACAGCTAACTGAAACACATGACCAATAAGTTCAGGTTTTCATTAAAATTAAAAAAAAAAAAAATACAAGTGAGCTGCTGAATCCACTCCCTGGTGAATAAGGGTCTGGATTCTTAATCCTTAGGATTTCTCAGTGCCATCTTAGTCCCCTCAACCAAACCTATCAATTTACCTATCTGTCAACCTAATTTTTGGAAGGTAAATCTATGTAATAAATACAATTGTCTGTGTTTGGAGAGAGTCAGGTGCTTTATATTGCTATAGCGAGGTGATTAATAAGGAATACAGTATCATCATTTCTTTATTTGGAAAGCGTCTTGTGATGGCACGTCAGAAATTGAAAGGTTAATGTTGCAGTATAACATTGTTAAGCAGTTTTAAAAAGCAAGAATAATTTAATGACAAGTATTTATGAGGAACCTTGTTGACAGCACTGAAATATATCTATGAATACAATAACTAAATACATAATTATATTCTACGGTGGCTGCATATCTTCGGTGCCCCTACGTGACACATTTTTTTTATCAACAATTATTGAAAGAATAAATAAATAGTAATTTGGGTGCTGTATCTACAATAAGGAGCAGTCATTTTTATATATACTGTAAATATGTATGAAACAAAACAGAGCATCAAGAGTTACTGGAACAATAAGACTACTGAACCACAACTTCCTGATACCATTAACAGTGGTATGTATATGTAAACATGACATGCTATACAACAATAACACATACTTGTCAATTAGCTTCATGTTTTATATATATATATATATATATATATATATATATATATATATATATATATATATATATATATATATATTATATATATTATATATATTAGTTATCAATTTTACCTTACCTGGTGTGTTTTGCCATTCCCCGCTTGTTTTACCATTTTGGAGAGAACCACCTCCTGCAGGGTTACCTGAATGAATGCTTTCAAATATTTTCGATTTCAAAACCAGAAATAAAATTCCAGCCATTAAAGTGAAATAACAAGGATAGAAGATTTACCTTCTTACCACATAAGAAAAAACCTGTCATCCTAATACTGCAGGGATGCCAACTTATAAAGGAGAAAATAGTTGCATGTGCCGAGCGAAGTGACTCAGGAGCATCGAAGACAAACACAGTCTGTGATCTGAAGTGTGTGCCGTCAGCCGACTGCTTCTTTTTACTCTGCAGGCCTGTCATGCAGCCAACCCAGAGCTGCAGCATTGGAGGACGATGCAGCTCCGGGCAGCTTTCAGGCAAGCCCGCAGGCACCCGGCCAGTCTACAGGGGTCGCTGGTACGCGGTGAGCCGATGACACCCTGGCCAACCAGTAATGAGGAGTGTCAGATTTTGCTTATTGCTGGTATTTGTTTCGTACCTATGTGATTGTTACAGACCCACCATGTTTCACAGAGAAGTCTGTCCGGCAGTATTCACAGCAAAGATTGAGACACTCGACTTCTTTTAATGAATGACCATTCTGTGGTAAATTCCTCTCAATCTTTTAAATGGAAGAAACTGACATTTTTTTTGTTTGATTTGTGATTCCTATTTTAACAACTGATAAGTAAGGCTGGGATTTTGTCATGGAAATTTGTACTAAAAATCACAGAGCAGTCACAGTAAATTTGTTCAAAATCAAGGAGGAAGGGTGAAATGGTGTGGCCTTTCGCACTAAATTATAGCGCCGATACTGCTGTACAAAAGAGCCAGGTCCTTTGCAAGGAGCATAGAGATATCGGGCTCATGTCTCTGTGTGTGGTTACGTCACCTACCAGCCCTGCTGCTGCCTACCCCCGTGCACGCTACACTCTCCCCTGCCAGCCTCAAGTCCGCCCCGGACTTGCTCACTAGGCTACAGTCCAACTAGTGTGTGCTGGGGTACCTGTGTCCACTTCTGACACCATTGTAGCAAAATAGGTTAACGCAGGCAGGTGCATCACACAGGGCGAGGCAATCCATGCACACATACACACACTTTTCATTTCTCCTCTTCTGACACCATGTCGTGTTGCTATTTGTTGTTGGGTTCAATAAATAATCACTGAACTGAATTATAACTCTTCTTTATTTATTTTGTGTAACGCACACAGAAACGGCCATGTCCCTACTACTCTAGGGACTATCTCCCAATTACCACACTGGTACTTATAGATATGCAAGGGCTCATCTACAAATGATCACATATCATTTACAGTTGACATAATAGAGCAGCAGAGTTGCACTGCATGTATGTTTCAATTTTTTCAGTGCTGTCAATTTATTTAAAGTGCGAACAGCTGCATTGCAAAGTAAAGCAACCGAGCTAGTTCAATATCATTAGCTAAACTGTGAAAAAAGCTTACTTAAAAAAAAAAAAATATATATATATATATATTTTTTTTTTTTAATAATAAATTAAGGTGGAATTTCAAGTTGTGTTGGTAAAGTTCAACACAACTAAACGTGTGATTGTAATGATAGCAGGGTGACATTTGCACAGTTGTTTCTGAAGGACCCCTAAACTGGTTACTAAGCAACCCGACTCAGAGCTTCTAGTATGTCAGTTAAAATGTCACGAAAACTGTCAGTGAAATACAGCATTATTTAAGAACAATTAATTAATTAAAAAATAAATAAACAGGAACACACACATGGCACTGAAATTATATTTCATAAACATTCAGGCAGTATCCACCATTTATTTATTTATTTATTTATTTATTTAAAAATCATAGTATTATACCCCTTCGACGTAGCGCAATAGCAGAACCTCCAAAATATTAGCTGCTACGGCCAAATCATAGCAGTTGGCATCTCTGATACGGCCGCCTTATCACTGGATGAGAACAACAACATTTCAAATGAATAGCGACAATAGAATGTATTTGAATTATGTTTGTTATAAGCATTTGCTAATTATTTACCAAGGTGTTTGTTTTCAATACACATGGTCTTGACCACGGTCAAGAATAAAAGGATACATTTTACGCAAAACAATATATAAAACACCATGTCTAGTCTAGACATATTCCATTAAAAGTGTCAATATTATTAATAATAATAATAATAATAATAATAATAATAATAATAATAATAATAATAAATAATAATACATTTTCTTCAGAGTTGGTTGATATTTTAATAATTCAAATGTGTGTTTATAAGTCTTTTGTTTTATTAGAATAACATAACCTTAACATAAAGAATGAATTAATAAAAGTGCCCATTCTCCCACATTTTCACTCAGTAGAGTTCGGAATGAACAGGCTTTTAGTTAGGAACAGGGCACGAGATGACAACCGAACACTGTGGTTGATACAACCAAAGAGGTCTCGGTATTCAATGTATACAGTTACTGTTGCAGTAGGCATTTTCTGAACATTTTAAAATTATATTTTAAAGGTGTCTAAAAATACAAAAATATAAAGCATATCTAAAACTGATAGGCCATAGAGTTCATTCTTGAGTCGCATCCCAGATGACACTTATTAACAGCAAGAATTCCTATTGCCATTGGTGTCATGGGGAAACACATGACTAGCATACACTGCTGCATGTGACACAATGCAGTCTACAGTCAAGAAACCTGTGCATCAGCGGTCTGTACAAGTTAGCTTAGTGGAACGTTTGAGTGATCAGAGTTGCCTGAAGCAATTAATAGTTCTGCCAAATTACTGAAAGTTATTTCAAGTGATCTGGGAAGATAGGAAACAGCACAGCAAGATCCAATACATCTTACAAATATCGTTATATTTTATATGGATGTGATACAGGCTGTTTAAATGTAGAACAATGCATTGTTTGATACCTGCTTTAGGTTGTGATTGATGTGAAATACCTTCCAAGAGTGGGTAGTATGGAGGTTTAGCAATAAGAAAAATGATTGAAGACTCCAAACATGTTTTATTTCTCTTTGTTTTCTGAAGGCTGCGAGCAAACTTGGGATGCAGTGGTGTGCTGGCCTCTTGCTACTGTTGGTGAGACAGTCAATGTCACCTGCCCTCCAGTTTTCTCCTACTTAATGAAAAACCCAGGTAATCTTATTATCTTTGCTGTTGATCACATGCCCAATATATAAATGCACACGTTATTAAAAATGAAAATAGATTTTGTAATGGTATTTTATTTCAAGCTGTTGGAGAATGGTATTTATCGCACAGTCCTTGTAGATTCAATCTCAACCCGCTCAACTTCCTAAAGTCGCATGAAGGAATAATGAGCAAAATAGTCAGAGATTATGTTAGTGTATGCAACTTTGATTAAACTCTGCTTGCATTGCGGATATCTTGCATATATTCGCAAGTCTGTGAAATTCAAATGAGTTGCAGGGAAAATGCTAATGTCGCAAGGTTGCAGAAATTAATACATTTAATTGAATCTAAACAGGAAATTAATCGCAACTCAGCTTACACCCAGCTGATGCAGTGTATTTGCGGACGAGGTGAGAAAATGTCTCAAAGTGTTCAGTAGCATAGATAGGGCAACTTTACTGAAAAGGAGATAATAATAGCTGACAATGTCTTGGAAATTGAAGACAGATTGTTTGGAAAGGGAAATTTTTTTAAAAAATCCAAGGTTAAGAAATATAAGATTTGGCACTAAACAATGGAAAGGTATTAAAAACTATACCACATGATGACTCCCACTATAGTGAACAATCCTGAACCTGCACAAAACTGCCCAGAAAGTAAACTCATGTCTTAAAAACTGTACCACACAATTACTCCATCACTATAGTCTCTATATTAAAAATAATTATCATTTTCATATTTACTCCCAGACACTTGTTTGGATGGGGCACTAAATCAACGAGAAACATCTAATTTATATAATGTAATTATGAACATATTTTTTAATTGATGCTAATACATAAGATAAGATTTATATATATATATATATATATATATATATATATATATATATATATATATATATATATATATATATATTATATATATATATACTTTATTGTGTAAAATACAAAGAACCAAAAAATCTTCAATGTATTGAATGTGACATAGTAATAAGAGGTAAGAAAATATATTGTAAAATGTTGTTTAGAACCCCTTTTAGAAATCCTATGGTTGGATCAAAACCTTTTAGAAAAAAAAAAAAATCCTAATAGAAAATGTGTCTATAATATTTTTCTTTTCTTCATTGAACACTGTTTCTGTTACAACTTCTTTGACTAGACATGCACTGCCCAGAAAAATGGACTCTAATGTGATGAACATATTTTTAAAACAAACTGACAATGGACAAAGAAAACATGAGAATACTAAACTAGAGGAGCCGAATTCAATATAAATCTAATATATGACATGTACACATGAAATAAAAACAATACTCTTAATAATCTTACCATTTACAAACGTGTTTATGAAATGTGTCCTGTTGTAAATAACTGTACCTGCACAATAATGACAGTTGACTTTTCTTGTAGGTACAGTAAGCAGAAATTGTACCATTAACGGCTGGTCCAACCCATTCCCTCCATATTATCTTGCCTGTACTATTGAAGATGAGATACCTGTAGAGAGAGTGAGTACATTTTTACATCTTTTATATATTCAGATATAAAGAAAACATAATTCAAATCTATTAACTTGATATGTTTTCCCAGTTTTTTTTTTTTTTTCATCAAGTTATTTAATGACCAAGTAAGGTACATATAAATAGTATACTATTGTGTTTATTCATATATTGTTTAGCTCCACTTGTGCTTCTGTCATTTTTTAGGTTTTAATTTGTTCGTTTGGAGACTACTTAAATTACCTGGTTTGATTGTCGTTATACTAGGTACTTTATGTTAATGTAGTGTAGATGACTTCTAAGTTGATTTTAAAGCCACACAGAGCATACACGTTTGGGAAAACAGCTCGACAGGATCAGATTTGTAGCCGGAATTAACGACCACAGAGAGGGATAGGGTAAATCATTTACCTGTTACCATGACAAAGTAAAACATGGGAAAGCCACGCCCATTTTTACAGGGAAACCAACATTTCACATGAAATGTCCACTGCTACCATTCCAGACAGCCTTGGAGCACACATGGAACGTGTCCGGCACAGATCTTTATAATCCTATGTCTCCGCCGGTTTTCAGCCATGGTGATCTGCTGTAGCTGGGTTGGACAGTTTCAGTTATTTTCTTTTTTCTTTAATTAATAAGTCATGTGATAAATTAGTTGGAATATTATTTACTACTAAGGATATGCCACCTCACCAATGCACATTTGAAAAACAATCTGGGCAGAGCAGTAAAATATATTATTAAATCACCAGGCACAAGGCGTTTATTTATTGCATTTATATAGTGCTTTTTATACAAAAGTATCGCAAAGCACTGTACAGTAGCAGAAAAAAAAAACAACAAACCACAATACATTTGTATTTACAAATCACAGCTTTATTACATGAGCTTAACACTGTGCTTTAAAGTTTCACTCAAACAAGATGTCACCTGACAGCTATGTTTTTTTAGGTGAGATTCTCTCCAGTACCTGTTCCCTGTGCATGGAAACCACATTTTCCCAAGCTATCTGCGAAAACAGCAGGAGAATGCTACATGGCTAATTTGCATATCAACCTCCTCCTTTCCCCTTCATTTGAATGATGTCAGGTGAAAAGAGTAAAATAAGCTGAGCCAAGGAAACCTGAAATGTATAGGGCCATTTTACATTCGGCTCGAGCACAATATTTCAAGAAACATTAGAACACACATGGAAACTCCCCCAATGAGCCACTTTTAAAGCTATCCATCTTCAATTTAAACCATCATTGCAAATTATTGGAATATGCTTGTATTACCAGCTTCCAATTCTGGCAGACATGTATAGGGAGTTGGATAATTGACACAGGTGCCTGATAAATTTTGTAATACAAAAAAATCCCTAGGGTAGAATGATATTGTCACAAAGACAGCTGGAGTGGGGGACATCAGACCAGAAAAAGGAACCAGGAAATAAACAGAGAGGTGGAGTTTTGGGGAAGCTGACAAACAAAAACACAGGACACGGCACTGGTAGCCAAAATAAACAGACTAACACTAAACAAACACGGTGAGCTGATAGTTTACTTTACGTTATTATTTTATTATTATTACCTCCGTCTCCACTCACCGAACACACAACCCAGAGTGAAAACATGCTGCTTTTATGCAGCTGTACCGAGACTCGATTGCTAATCAGTCATTCAATTGGAGTCGCAGTACAACTGCACGTGAATTAATAAAGTGCAATTCCCCGTGCTCACATATTAAATATACATTTTAAACACCCGTGTTACCCAGACCCGTTTATATCCTGTGTACCACTGACTATACACCAACATTAACACACAACACAAAATACACACAGGGACGGGCACTTTTGCCACAGATATACATTAGCACAAAATGCTATCTGAGTGGTAGATATTTTTTTTTTTTTTTAATTGTTATGATTGTCTATTTCCACAGTACAATATAAAAAATGAAATTATATGATATATTAATAAGGTGACAATATGGCTCGGTGTTCAGTGGGACAGTTTGGGATAGTTCAGGCTTTTTAACTCGCAACCCAATGCATTATGGTACATTTTACCTGTCTCAGGTACCATTCTTTTCTTTAAGAGAAGCAGGACTATGCTTACCAGAATACATTGGGTATTTACAGTAAATACAGCCTGCATTTACTTCTATATTCTAATACTTAATTTACTTACCAAATGTCATCAAGATTAGACAAGTGATTCTCTTGATAGGAGTAAAAATGTGTGGCATACAGACAACGGGATGGACAGACAGTATCTTCTATATACTTCTAGATAATGATACACATAATAACTTCTGCTGAATAAGGTCCCTAGCAAGTTTTATCACAACAATTAGACAAGCAGTTATCTGGACATATGTACACATGTAAGTGTGGCAGACAGAACAGACAGACAGACAATCACCACAGCTCCACAGATTATGATGAATACAAATAAAAAAAAAAAAAGTTTTGTTTTGCATTTAAATGATAAATGCTTGGGTTTAACTAAAGTTATATTACCTGTAAGTGGTAGAAACAGGGTCTGTGTAGTTGAGCTGAGGGAACTGCCAGCAGAGTGACGTCATCACCTGTTAGAATAGCCGCGCAGCCTGGACTGAGATTGAGACAAAGGAGTGACTGTACTGAGATTAGAATGAAATGCTGAACCTCTATTGAATGTTAGGAAAGCAATAGGATTCCACTTATACTATAGTTTAAATGCATTATTGAGAAACAACATATATAGAAGCATACACATTCAAGGGATAAGTACTCACTTGTGCTGCATTGGTGTGTATGTGAACTGTTACCTTATGATGACTTTCTAAGTTTTTCCTTTCTGTAACATTAGTATCATTATCTAATAAACTGCTATGATATTTTACCCTACCTTGTTATGGTTGAGGGTGTTTTGTGTGTTCACTGTAATTCCTCAATCTTATACACATCATTAAATAAAGTGATTACGATGAGGTCTTAATTAACATGAATGAATATTCAGATTATTTAACAAATAACTAATAGATTGTCTTTATTTAGTCAGTGATCTAACATGATAATGGTCATATACTATTCATTCAAGTTGATTAACGCACATTAATTTGAACTATTGTAATTATTCAAATTAATGAATTGTTTAAATTAATTATTAAACAATAATGTAATTAACCCACCGAGATATTCTCCATGTATGCCTTGTCTTCCTGCATCTGTAGCTGAGTTTTTAAGGTTTCAAATTTTAGGTTTGCAATGGAGTCTGTAAACTTTTCTACGGACCACTTGAAAGGAGCCAACAGACCACAGATTGAGAACCACTGTTCTAGAGGAACTATTTGGCAGAACTATAAACCAAAAGCTAATTTATTACAAGCCAAAAAGGGCAAAACATAATTTTCTGCTTTAAAGGCAACATTTTTACAAACTTCAGTCATATAATCATAAACTGCAGTCTAGATCAACAGCTAGAGTGCTACACAGTCATTGCCCAAATGTCTGATATCATCCTTGTTAATAAAATCCAAGCAAAAATGTATCAGAGGGATCTAAAATAACCCTAACAGCTTTACACCTTGTATTCCAGGAGTCCTACTTTGCAACAGTGAAAGTGATTTACACAGTTGGATATGGAGCATCTATCTTTTCTCTTACCACTGCCATGATTATTTTACTCATGTTTAGGTAAGTTTGTTCAAATATAGACATGGTTTTTAAGAAAACATTCTCCATTTTCAATAAACATCTAAAAGTGCTATTGGTGCTATTTTTATTCACATCCTTGGCTATAGTCAATCACCGGTGTGATTCTTGATTATTACCATCAGATGGAATTAGGAATGTTCCTTGACTTGCAATGTCAAATGTCTGTTGGATCACCCACTGTAAATATTTAACATCATATCATCTTTATTTTCTGAGCCATGTAGCAATGTTGCTTCTATTTTTGTCTCAATGTATTTATTTATTTATTTATTTTTGGTATGAATTCCAGTGAAGACATTTCAATTGGTGCACTTGGTTAAGTTCAGTTTGACCAGTTAGACGGCTGGCTGGTGGAAACCTCTTTGGACCTTAGCCAGGCTATAATGAATATATATCAACTGCCTCTGATTGTACAGGGTGATGATAGGAGTTGTGTTTGGAGAGCTGGAAGAAAGATGAGCAAATGTATTATTATTAGTACTATGAAACTGGACAACAAATTATTGGAAAAGGTATTTGGACTATGGTTTGGATTTTGGACACACACACACACAGTCGACTCCACTTATTTGAGTACTAGATAATTGTATAAATCGCTTAATTGCATAGCATGCAGCTGGTCCCTTTTTTTAGTGTATCGTTTTCTATGATTGTATGATATGGTTAAAAGCATATCGGCTAAATGCATAATTTGCTTAATTGCATAAAGCTATGTGGTCCCAAAGTTCATTGTGCATTGCATTTTAATTGGGATAATTGCATAATGCAAACAATAAGCAAGTGTTTAAAAAAAAAAAAAAAGTTTTAGTGTTTCAGAAATAGCAATGACGTAGAGAGCACAGCAATGGCATGAGATTGAGAAATGCCAGCAAGAAAGACACAGAAAATGGCAAAGCGAGCCTCTCGAGCCTCAGCACACTACGAGTCCTCATTGGTTGTCAGTTTTAGGGCCGTTTTTTTACAGTTGTTTATCAGCTCAATCAGTCTGTAACAGGAGCAGATGGACTGAAGAGCAAGAAGACACAGAAGACCAGGGGTTTTGGGCTGAAATGCCGTTGTCACAAGAAATAAGTTAGCCGTGAAATAAGTTAGCGTTTGCCTTTCTGAGCCTTTCTGCGCATGCGCAGATTTTAGAACTTAAAGTTAAGGTTCTGTGGAGATTTATCCAAGATTTTACAGATGCCATGTGTATTTTTTTAAGAAACGAAAACCGGTATTGCAGACCCTATTTTATTTGATTAAAAATGTGACGTTTGACATCATATTTATCGGAGTGTATTGCAGACATTATTTTTCAGTTTAAAAAAGTAACATCTGTCATATTTATCGAAATGTAAATGTACATTTAAGTTTTTATAAATACATTTTATTTAAAATAAAGCGCTCACTTTGTTTGGATGTGCAGTGTGGCTTTTAACAAAAATAAATATTTTAAAAACATTATTTTGTCAGTGTAATTTATGTTTATGCAGAGTTAAAATCACTACTTGCCAAATGTTTATTTCCTTTAAAAAATGTGTCATATCATACTGTGGCGTAAGCAAATATAAGCGTTTATTCTATGTAGGCTCAAGTTTAACTAAGTTATTATTTTCACGGTAAAATGCTCGGTTGTTTTGAATTTTTTGTTAATAAATGTTATGGTTGAAGTGGGTACAAACACTTTTATTGACACAGACAATACTGTTTTTGACATTTTAATCAAGTCTACGTGTGGGAATATGTTTTAAGAGATATATAGATAGATCATTTGAGAAACCCACAAAACGATTGTCGTCCTATACATACTTTCATACGATTATATGAAGAACACACGCAGACTTCATATATATGGACGTGTATATACAACCTGTATTATGAATGATAAATTAGAGTGCAGTACTTACAGATCGATGTTTGTGATGTGGTTTTGTTTGTTTGTTTAGTTCTAAAGTAATACAAAAATGACTACAAAAGATTTAGAAGTGAGTAGTTTTTCGAGATTTACGATTATACTGTATTTACAGTATAATCGTAAATCTCGAAAAACTACTCACTTCTAAATCTTCTGTAGTCATTTTTGTATTACTTTAGTATAAATACATGTTAATTTGGATTCATATGTTGTTTTTTTCTGACTTTATGTGAACGAAAAGACACGCATTTGCCCGTTTTCCCATTGGAAACAGTGATATTGTGAAATATCACTGTCCTTGTCGCAAAAGCAAAGTTTGTGGGGAATAATAGCCATTTTCTATACTTTTGAGGCATAAACAATTAGGAAATAACACTTACTACCCAGGAACAAAAATTGTGTTACATAGTGTAATCAAATTGCACATAAAAATGAATCTTAATGCTTAATTGTTTCTGATATGTCGTAACCAATATACAGACTATCCTATCTTTCATTTTCGGTAATATTTGTACAAAGAAAACCAATAAAGTAAATATCCGGCGATTACAAACTTAAAATGACAACTCCAATGATGGTTTAAACTGGGAATGTTAAATAATAGATGTTGTCATATTATTTAAAAAGTGTGATCATAACGGTTTAACACAAATATAATGCCCATAAAAATAAGTCGCACATCGCACGACCACGTCTTTGTATTAGCTTAAAGTTAACCGCTATTATTAAATAAAATACAACATGATACAACAAAAAGTGTTATTAATATTATAACAATGTGTTTTCCATTTAACCACACATAAGTTAGCTTTAATAAAGATCCGGACAACATTTTTATAAGTAAAACAATTTTTTAAATTAAAGTTTACAGACAGAAAACGGAGATGGGATAACCTTGCCTTTAAATTATAAAATTTGCGCGTGCGCAGAAAGGCTGAAAAAGACAAACACTACCTCATTTCACGTGACACCGGTTTGGCACAATTTTATTGAATACTGATTGGACACTACTAGCCGTGTTCCAGTTCAACTAGGAGATTTTCTTTGTTTTCTTTCTTACCCACTTTTGGAGTTTACAACAACAAAGGCATTATTTTTTCTCTTTAACCAAAACAAAGAACAGAAAACTATATCTGAAAAAAAAAGAAAAACAAAGATGCTTGTGGCATGGTTTAAACATGGTAAGTGCCCCACACAGTAAGTATAGCTATTTCCCTCAATATACTTATTTTATCTTCACTACGCTTCCTACTACAACCTTCACAATATGCTCAGTTTTAATTTTCTCACCATCTCCAGTTGGTTCCAGATTCCCACAGTTCTATGTGTAAAAAAGTGGCTCCTATTTTCTCCTAGGTCTTCTTGATAGATTCCTTCTTCAATTTCAGTGTATCCCATATGATATGTATAATGCAGATTTTTATTGTCTGTCTGCAGTACCTTTCACCTTACACACATGTGTCTGCCCAGTTCTGATTGCTGTCTAGATCATTTTGAATGACCTTTGATTCTGCAACGTGTGTTGCCTGCAAGTTTAACTTATTATACCAGAATCTAAGTCATTGATGTAGATTAGGAAGAACAGAGGACCTAATACTGATCCATGTGGTACTCTACTGGTTACCTCACTCAATGTTGAGGTTTCTCCTCTAATTAGTACTACATGTTAACCACTCCCTAATCCATATGCATGCATTTTCCTTGAATCCCTACTGCTTTCAGATGGAAAATTAATCTTTTATGTTGGACTTTGTCAAAAGCTTTCTAGAAATCTAAATAAATCGTGTCATATGCTTTGCAATTATCCATTGTTGACATTGCATCCTCAAAAAAAACAGGTTAGTTAGACACAATCTCCGTTTCCTAAAACCATGCTGATTGTCTCCCAGAATACTGTTACCATATATAGGTAATTTTCCATTTTGGGTCTTATAATAGAAGTCAGGCGTATTGATCTGTAGTTATCTGGTTTTGGTTTTGTCTCCCTTTTTATGGATCGGTATTATGTTCGCAATTCTCCAGTCTGTCGGTACAACCCCTGCCTCGAGTGTTGCATGATCTCACTTGTGTCACTCCAGATGTGTTAATATTCCAACTATGACTACACATGCTGTCTGAAGTGACCCTACCTACTGTACCAGTTAAGCAGTGTGTGCTGGAAAGCCTTGTCAGAACGTGGGTCAGGTAAGTCACAGTGGCGGCCTTACCTAACAATTTCCCATCTTTTCAGGAATAATGAAACTAGCATTTGATTATTTAATAGAAATAAAATAAACTATTTTACGCTGTCGTTTTCAGTACCTATTTTCCACAGTATGTCTCTTTTAGAATCCTTACTCCTAAAAGAAAAATAAGTGACAATCCGTTTTAATGGTGTATTCACAAATCTCACTCCTTTTTCTTTTTCAAATCTCACTCATTTGGATTTTCTGACCTTAGCATCTCTGTCTATTCAGAACTTTACTTAACTTGATGTGTGCATTCAGTCTGGCTTGTGTTATCAGTCCTCATTCAAGGGCTGAAACTAAGGCCCATAGTTATTAGGCTATATAGCCAGCTGCAAAGTGAAATGAATACATTACAGTATGTTATATAATTGTAAGAGTACATATATGTAGAGTTATGAGGACAGAGAAAAATTATTTTATCCGTAGTAAAAAGGTTAAGGTGAGAGACTATTTAATTAAAGTATTATACATTTCTAAATGCTGTTGACAAAATACAACCCATGTAACTACTTCAAAAGAGAGGAAGCACCCTCCAAGTTATGTACTCAATTCTCATTAGCACATTACTTACTGACTATAAAAAAAAAAAAAAAAAAAAAAAAAAAAACACCAATTATAATTCTAAAATGAAAACATTGCAAAAAAGACGATTTCAAAGAATAAATACATGCAAATAGTACATTTGAAACATGAGGAAAGTGTTGTGCTGGAGAGGAACAATATGTTCTATAAATAACCAAATAAGTTGATTTATTACAAAATCATGTGAAAATCCTTGCAACAAGTTCTGTGACAAATAATTACTGATCCCACAAGTACAAAGTAACAGCATACACAACCCTTTCATTCTCAAGTACTGCATTCTAATTATCCACAAGAGGTTTGAATTCAGGGAAGAACTAATGGAACCATATTGTACATTGAAGCTGCATATAAAAAGGGAGCACGTACCATTTTTGAATTACCAGCTGAATCAAAAAATCCATATTTTTAACAAAACCTTTTGTAAAGCTTACAAAGACCTAGAAGAAGAAAAATATTCTTATGGAGGTAATCACAAAACCTCGGTAACAATATTATTCTTCTCTTTGACCCAATTTTATTTCTAAAAATAATATCAACATATCAATCAAAAAAAAAAAAAAAAAAAAAAAAGCCTTAATCCTCTCTACTTTAATGCATGTACAATAAAAGTCATGTCAAGTCATGCAATGGCATATTTTTCTTTTTGTTCTGCTTACTTGAGAAATATTGATTGGTGAAACTGATCTCTTCCTTGTCGGCATTGTCACCCTGCAGAGCAGGCTCCATGGATCAGGGTGACAGTGCAAATATCTTGATATATGATTACCATAGTGTGAGGCACTAAATTTAATGCGCGCCATAATATGCCAAGTATCGCGATAATGAATGAAATTACAATAGTAAATACGGAAACCATTAACGAGCACACTAATTGCAATTATCACGCATCATAAAGTTTAGCGACCTTTCGTAATTGAGG
Source organism: Polyodon spathula (assembly GCF_017654505.1). NCBI lineage: Eukaryota > Metazoa > Chordata > Actinopteri > Acipenseriformes > Polyodontidae > Polyodon > Polyodon spathula. The sequence goes on along the minus strand of NC_054537.1, from coordinate 20,879,429 downwards.
ACCCTTAATGTCTCCATAACTGTTGCATGTTCTGAAATGTTATTATTAGCCTGAGTGATAGAAGGTTATTTCAAAGTTTCTCTTGACTTTTATATAATCTAAAATATTGTGAATAGCCTGGACTACGAAGAATACTGAAATGAGATCCAGGGAATTCAGTAAACCTGGTGTGTCATTTAACTATACCCAGAAGCCACATGTCAATGTAATGAATTTAAGATTACCAATAGGATGATGGAAAGAGACAGAAAAAGGGACAAGCATGTTGATTCTGCCAGTGTTGTGCAACAGTAGACCATCCCAGTTGACCTTAATTTGATAAGCTTTTTTATTGCATTAGAATCAATTTTTTGTCTTTCTTTCAACCCATTTCTTTGCTTTTGTCATGATTTGGGTTTGTATTCAGATTCCTCCAATAACTTCCATTTAAGTTAACATCAATTAAAAGGAATGGATGGCTAAGGAAGTAAACTGGGCTAGGCTGGGTGGGGTGGGGGGTGGAGCAGAGTGGTACTAGGATGCAAGCATCACTGTCGAGCCTTCCTGAGGTGCTGTAGGGTAGTCATTAAACACCAAACATGGAAGGTGCACACCTGATGACTCTTGCAAAGTGCCCCATCTAGCCCATTCCAGACACTTGCCATTCTGAGGCGCTAGGGAGGCTTCGCTTTGGTTAATCCCTGGAGGCAGCATTGCCACTGTTACGTGTGCTGATGTGCCAGGGAGGTGACAAAAAGACTTACACCTGGAGCCAGCATTGCACTTCAGTAATCATCATGTTACCTGGCAGAGGAAAAGCACAGAAGCACTGAAATATTAGAATTAAGTAAATAACAGAAAATCAGGAAGATCTGGAATAAATCCAGTGGCTTCTGTAAATAGTGCAGCTGGTGATGAAAGAAAGACCATGAGGAAATACGTTGAGAGGAAATAGACCCCATTGGGGCTGGTAGGGTTAGCCACCCTAGCTAGCAGTATCCAGCTCTGTGGTTTTCGATTGAATGAGATGCTGGAAACACCACTTGAGGTTTTTAATACAGTAAGAAGAAACATATCCTGTGAGTCAGTGAAAGTGGGGGCAAAAGATGACTCAAGTTTGGATAACAGATTATGAATTAGGAAAGGAATTGGACACGAGAATATATCCTACTTTACAACAGACAACCCCTCAAGATCTGCAGTGAGAGCCTTGGCACAAGGTGTGGCACTCCAGATTTGTACCTGCGGCTGGATCAAGGTGACAATGGTCAGAGGTCTGAAGAATAATCAAGGGAGAGAGAGATGCTTGAGGAAGATGAGGCAGAGGCCTCGCATTGATCCGTACTTCTTACGAAGCTGGTCAACAACCCCTGTTATCGAAGAGTGTAGTTTCAATAGGAGCACAGATGAAACCAATGATCCTGGTGAGCCTGGTTAGATATTTCAACCTAGGAGAGAAAGGAATCTTAATGAGTTCAAACCAAGGGTTAAGTGGCCAAGAGCCTCTGAGAAAATGGCTTTGCACACAGTGCATACAGATCTCTGCTTATTGTTGGAGAAGTGAAGTGGAACAGTAGAAAGGAAAGTTTGGGGATACAGTAGTTTCTGCGTTTTGGAACACCTCCTAAGAGAACACTTCTGCTTAGGGAAGCTTGGAGTGAAACAGAATTTTCCCATTGTAAATGCCCAGCTTAAAGGAACAGGAACTTTGCTTAAAATAACTCTTTTTTGGCACCAATAGCAATTCGTTGGTAACTGATTCAAAACTGATAAAGTACTGTTTTGTAACCTGATAACTCTTCATCATCAAACTCAAATTCAAATGGTTTATTCAATCTTTCCAAAACTGACTTGCATTGCATGAGTAATCTACAGTTGCTGCTGCATTTAACGTTTAGGGCAGTGCTGTGTTAATAACTTGTGTTCAAATTAATTTTCGTATTCATAATTACTGTTGAGCTGCTGCTGTATTGTTACCATATGCAATTTTGTTTGTCTGTTAGTTTATTAATGTAAGTTTGTCACTTAATTTATTATTATAGTTTATAAACATATGCCTGCCTGTTGCTTTTCTCTTATTCTGTTCATTTCTGTGGCATAAGTACTAAATACATTTGTATTTATTGATTCACATCGTGTTTGGCCTCGGCGTATTGTGTCCAGTGGTAAACTCTGTCTTAGAGAACAATTTGCTTGCTTCCAGACTACTGTACCAACAGTAGAAAGTTTGGGGATGCCATCTACGCATATGGGTGTGTGAGGTTTGGAGTAGAAAACAGAAAGCAATGAAAGGAAAGGAGCAAGGAAAGTCTAGACGGCAGCTGGAAACTGAATGCCTGGTTAGAGAAAGGATGCAAATGAGGAAGTAGTGGAGGAGGGCTGAAGAAAGTCAGAGGCCCTTGGTCCTTTGCAAAATTATTTAAATCATAAGCTTGCGACGTTGTGCAATGCAAAGTGCCTCATATATTTGTTTATTATTAATTTAAGAAAAAATAGTTAATTTCTTAAGTTTTGTCATTTATTCGGTTCTAATCTTTTTCTATCTTTTCTTTTTCTTTCTTTGATTTCCTCTTCCTGTGTCAGTCCAAATGCACGCAGTTGCTACTTAGGACTACTTTGCTTTTTATAGTGTGTTCAGTTGTCAAAGTTCCTGATTGTACCGCTAAATAAACCTGCTTTCAGCGGCTCTTAACACAGTGCTCTAGTTGGGACTCCATTGCGCTGTCATCAGAATTGCTTTGGCGAATATGTTACCCACCACACCCTGAAATTTATGTTGACCCATAGCGATGGGGCAGGTACTCTATAATGGCGCAAGACGTGTCTTCAGAATACCATTTCAGGACAGATTTTTTTTTTTTTTTTATGTTTTCGCTCCATTTATGTGCCACGCTTGCACTCACATTTGTGCTGTGATCAGAAAACAACCCCATGTCTTTTTTAAGAGAATATTTTCTTCTTGTATGGTGTTTGAAACATAAGCAAATTCTGAAACAAATGATTACATGCATATTCAAATGTAAAAACAATCTGGAATAAATTACTTTCAGTAATTATCAAGTATGATATAACTTTGTATGTATTTTTTTCATATATATATCAATATTTTTCAGTCCTAAACTTAAGGCATGTTCACATTCCACATCACAGTTCCCACAAATATATTATTTGTTATTATTATTTATTTATTTACAAAAAAAAAAAAATATATATATATATATATATATATATATATATGTATATATATATATATATATATATATATATATATATATATATATATATATATATATACACAGTGCCTTGCAAAAGTATTCAGACCCCTGACCAATTCTCTCATATTACCGAATTACAAATGGTACATTGAAATTTCGTTTTGTTTGATATTTTATTTTTAAACACTGAAACTCAGAATCAATTATTGTAAGGTGACATTGGTTTTATGTTGGGAAATATTTTTAAGAAAAATAAAAAACTGAAATATCTTGCTTGCATAAGTATTCAACCCCTGTGCTGTGGAAGCTCCCAGTTTGCACCGATGAAAGAAATTGCCCTAACGAGGACACAATTACCTCACCATTGGCCTCCACCTGTGAACCATTAAAGTTGCTGTCACATTTTCTGGATAAAAACCCCACTGTTGAAGGATCATTGGTAAGGCTGTGAATCTGAAGGAAAATGAAGACCAAAGAGCATTCTACAGAAGTTAGAGATAAAGTAATACAAATGCATAGATTAGGGAAAGGGTACAAAATAATTTCCAAGTGTTTGGATATCCCAGTGAGCACAGTTTGGATCATTAATCAGAGAAGTGGAAGCTGCATCACACCACCCAGGCACTGCCAAGAAAAGGCCGTCCCTCAAAACTCAGCGCTCAAACAAGAAGAGACTTGTGAGAGAAGCCACAGAGAGGCCAACAATCACTTTGAAGGAGCTACAGAGTTCAGTGGCTGGGAGTGGAGTAATGGTGCACCAGTCAACCATATCAAGAGCTCTGCATAATACTGGCCAGTATGGGAGGGTGGCAAGAAAGAAGCCGTTACTCAAAAAGTACCACTGAAAGCACGTCTGGAGTTTGCCAGAAAGCATGAGAGTGATCCAGCTGCGATGTGGGAAAACGTTTTGTGGTCAGATGAGACCAAGATAGAGCTTTTTGGCCAAAACTCAAAGCGCTATGTGTGGCACAAACCTAACACTGCCCATGCCTCAAGACACACCATCCCTACAGTGAAGTATGGTGGTAGCAGCATCATGCTGTGGGGATGCTTCTCATCAGCAGGGACTGGACATCTTGTTACAATTGAAGGAAGAATGGATGGAGCAAAATACAAGAAAATACTGCAAGAGAATCTGCTTCGGTCCGCTAAAAAACTGAAGCTTAGGAGGAAATTCACCTTTCAGCAGGACAATGATCCCAAGCACAAGGCCAAAGTAACATTGGAGTGGCTCAAGAACAAAAAGGTGAATGTCCTACAGTGGCCCAGTCAAAGTCCTGATCTCAATCCCATTGAGAATCTGTGGCACTATTTGAAAATTGCAGTCCACAAGCGTCGTCCAACCAACCTGAACAACCTGGAGTAAATCTGCCAAGAAAAATGGGCCAAAATTACTCCGACACTGTGTGCAAAGCTGGTACATACTTACCCTAAAAGACTTAAAGCTGCAGCGAAAGGTGGCTGTACCAAATATTAATGTGTGGGGGTTGAATACTTATGCAAGCAAGATATTTTATTTTTTTATTTTTCTTAAAAATATTTCCCAACATAAAACCAATGTCACCTTACAATAATTGATTTTGAGTTTAAGTGTTTTAAAATAAAATATCGAACAGAACGAAATTTCAATGTACCATTTGTAATTCAGTAATATGAGAAAATTGGTCAGGGGTCTGAATACTTTTGCAAGGCACTGTATATATATATATATATATATATATATATATATATATATATATATATATATATATATATATATATATAATAACAATCTTTATTTTTATATAGCGCCTTTCATAGTGGACCACCATCACAAAGCGCTTTACAAGATATGAGACTGATATGAGAAACATTTCAAATAAACCTCTCCTTGCCTGGTTATTTTGAGTCGCAGGCCACACTTCAAAAGGTATGCTGACCACTGACACTAAAGCAAACGGGAAAGGATGGGACAAATTACGTTACCAAAAAAAGCACTATAGAGCAGTGGCCGGTTTGTGATGAATGTCTTGTCAAAATCAGGGGCAAACACATTACACACAAACGACAATATTTCTCCATCAAGTAGAGCAACCACCAAGAAAATGTGTTCCCAAGCCTCGCCCAGGACAACTGGAAGCTGCTGGAGACTGGAAGATGCTGGCAGAAGTTGGTCAACGGCTTATTTTGCCAACTGAGATTGCCACCACTAACCTTTGACCAGACAGTGTCTTGTGGTCTGGATCAGCACGCCTTGTTCATCTGGTAGTGCCATGGGAAGATGCTGTGGTTGAGGCATATGAGAGGAAGTAACTTTGGTATGCTCAACTAGCTGCTGAAGAGGAACAGTGAGGATGGAGGGTTCGAGTTTTCCCAATGGAGGTGGGTTGTCGAGGATTTGTGGCACATTCCACAACCTGGTTTCTCAGAGATGTCGGGTTCAGTGGCCAAGAGTTGCGTCGCACAATGAAGAACTTATCTGAATTTATCGTGGTTGAGACGGAAAGTTTCTGGCTGGGGATCTCAAGCACAATAGAAAGAAAGCAACGCTGATGTACAGGTAAGTAAGCTGGGCTGAGCTGAGTAGAGGATTGGGTGGGGGGGGTGATGCTGGGACGCCAGAATCACTGTTGAGCCCTCTTGAGGTGTCGTGGGCTAGTCAACGAAACACAGAGGATGGAAGGTGCCCACTTGAAGACCCCAGAGATGTACCCTACTTAGCTCAATCCAGATGGTTGTCATGCTGATGCACTGGGGAGACTGCACTGGGTTGATCCCCGGAGCCAGCATCGCAGCCGTTGTGTGTGCTGATGCGCTGGGGAGGCAAAATGAGCTGATCCCTGGAGCCAGCATTACATTTCAGCAATCAACACCAGACAGAAGAATATCTACATCATCAAATGGAAAACAACACAAATGGATGGAGATGCAGATGGATCACATTAGTTTACTGCAAAGCTACGTCTTAGATGGTGCTTATCTTGGCGAGAGCCGAGTTCAAATCAGCAAGTTCAACATCTACTTTCATTTAAATGAAATCTTGACTAGTTTTAGAGGTTTGCACTGTCATCAAAAATTGTGTTTATTGTAGAACTCACCAGTTATTGTATTATTTTTTTTTTTTTTTTAATTTTATTTTTGACAGGAGTCTTCACTGTGCTAGAAACTATGTCCACATCCAGCTCTTCGCATCATTCATCCTGAGGGCTGTGGCAGTTTTTATTAAGGATGCCTCCCTGTTTGCAAGTGATGAAACTGAGCATTGCACCTTTTCTACAGTAAATTATTGATTTTATGGTATTCTATCTCCATGAACAGTAAACATCTCATGTATGATTGTGACTGTGTTAATGTTGACTTTTGTGACCCATCAACATCCTTTCTATAGCACCACCCACTACCTCTCATCCTCGTGCACTTAGCTTCTACAAATTAAATTGTACCATTTAATTTGATTCCTTTTTTCCGTTCCTTTCTTAAATCTTTGGGTACATCTCTCTAAATTCACATTAACAATTAGTGTCCCCCAAATGAAAATGCCCTTAAAATGTCACTATTAAAAAAAAAAAACACAACATTTTCAAGTTTTTTATTTCAGCATACTTGTCGATATTAGATCTGGATTGCATTTATTGTTATTTTAATTCTGTGGCCACTATTGCTCATCTGCTTATAATAAGTCTAATGACTCTTTTCCACAAAAAGTACCTGATATACTTGGGCTTCACATTACCAGAAGCAAAATGTTATTAATAAACGTAAATTATCCAACAATAAAAACAATGTAACAATAGCTACATTTACAATAAAATAGGTAGCACTCTATGATTGTCACAATGCAAGGGCCAATTAAACTCTGTATAAAAAAAAAAATTAAAAAAAAATTAGCAACAGAAAGTGAAGCCACAATTTAACCTTTGAGTAAAGTGAGTTACATTGGCTATGTTTACGACTTTTGGCACCCAGAATGAAATTTTATTTTTGAAAATTAGTGATGTCATCATACTGTCATCGTACTATAGTCAGTGTCATTTTATGGTAATCAAGGAGGGGCTTTGTTAATATTTCATAGATCATGCATCATAAGAATGTACTAATAATTAAAAGTGCATTGCATTAAAAAGGGCGTTTATGACGACATTGTAAGATTTTAGAATGATATTAGTCACGTTTCAATTTTTCATACCTAATTGTGGCTAACCAGGGTTTTAGCAGATGTAACTAGTTAGATGTAACTATTTTTTAGCAGAAAAGAGACACACATAGCAGAAAAGAGACTCCTTATTGTGCATGTTAGTGCTGCTACTAATTAAATAAAGTTTATTTTTTTCAGCTACCTAAGTCAATATGAGCTTGTTGGTTACTGAACATTGTGACTATCAGAATCGCTACACTGAAATGTAAAAAATATGCAGGGTAAAAGATGGATGATTCTTAACTTCAAATCAGTATATTTAAGAAAGGCTATAACTACTATAATTACTATAATAGAAGTTGTTTGTAATAAAATATTTTTCAGCAGCAGGTTCAATGCTATGATGTTAAGGACCATAAGCAAAGGGTTTATTGATTCATCTAAATGGAGATTTATTGGCCCTTACTTTATTTGTTTTGATGTAGTATGATATGTATTTCTTAACACACAATTTGCAACAAGATTACAGTAGATAAGGAAGTGTAATTCTGCAATTTGTTCCTTGAATTTGACTCATTTTGACCCATGGAACGATGCTAATTGTGCCAAGATGGCACTGTTTCCCACCCTGACTAGAATACAAATGGCCCTTATACATTGTCTCGCAGACCATTTCGTCCAGATACAGTCTAGTTTGTCATGTTAGTTAACCTCAGAAAATAAGTTGCATTCTCTTTATTATAACCAGGCATGTATCACAATTTTTGTCATTGTACATTTTTGCTGTTTACAATCTTTTCTCCATACTTACACTTCTTTGTGTGCATATCGTGCTTTACCATACTTCTTTATTTGTTTACAAACTACTATTCTAGTTTTTCAGGACACTTCAAATCATGTTTTTAAAGCCTTTACTATGGCATACCATAGTAAACTTTAAATCAAAATGGAAAGTAAAACATTTGTTAAAATAGTTACAATTAATACATTGTATGTATCTATACAGGGTGGGTGCAAGGCAGCAGTAGTTTTATGTCATTACTGTGTAATGACTAATTTCTTCTGGCTGTTGGTTGAAGCCCTCTACCTCAACTCACTTTTGTTCTCATTCTTTCATCGTGGAAGAAAATACTTCCGTTGGTTTGTTCTATTGGGCTGGGGTAAGTGGTCCTATGCTAGAGCTTTGCGGTACTTTGATATAGGAAGTTCTGTTTCACTACTTTATTATCGCTTTTTGGGTACATTTACATTTTAACTGTTCATTTTAAAGCATTTGCAAGTTATTTAAGAATTATTTTATATAGTATATTACTGTTTTGTGTCATTATACAGTAGGTTTAAAAACATAAATAGCAATTGCACTAGTATAAATGGGGGAAGCTTGTGGATGAAGCATATGTATACACATCCACTATTGATGGTGACTCCCTGTCTCTATGGAGATCAGACACAGTGTATTTCAAATGTGATCATACTGCTAAACAAACAAACAATACAATGACATTCGCACTGCAGTCTGTACTTTCTTACTTTGAATGAAGGGGGGAATGTGTTGGGGGTTTAGTGATACAAGTAGAGGACCAGTATATTCAAATATTTTCAAAGCATTTTACTCCTAGGTATTTAAAAAAAATAAAGCTAGTTACAAACCAAGAAATGTTATTATTTGTAACCTTTTTTAAAATGAGTTTAAATACTCTTACTTTTTTTGTAGGAGTTCCAACAATTTGTATAATTGCTTGGATTATTTCCAGGATGTATTTTGAAGACACTGAGTAAGTACAATACCACCAATGTTTTAAATTGTTTGTCAATATTCTTCACAGTACTTCAAGTATTTTTAAAAGCTGTACCGGACATTTGTTTTATTTCTCATTATGGGCCCATATACACAAAGCTTTAACTCATTTATACGATTTAATACAGTTACATTAAAATAGTTTGTTATTTATTATGTGTTGCTGGGTTATTTAACAACATATTTCATGAATGTGAAGCTTTTTTTATTTAAAAAAAGCATTCTTTAAATATTTCATGAGTTACAGCTTTTTAAATAGGACCCTATAAATCACATATTAGTGTCCAGTGGTCCTGAAATATACTGAAATGTGTATTTTGGTATCAAAGGCTAGAGATGAAATATACCAAAATGAAGTAACAATTAACAATTAAATATGTATCTCTTAATCACAACAAACCATAAAGAAAGTTACTTGAACATATTTGTAGGGTGTATAGCGATTTTTTGAGGGTTTTCTTTTTTTGTACAACTACTCACACATTGAACACTGGCCACAGTGGGGTTGTGTTTCAAGGGGGGATGTGGTCGAATACGGCCATGTGCTGCATTGCTCCCTGCAGCCTTTTTGGGGTCAAAAAGAGACTAAGGTGGGGGCAATGTAGTGATCCGTGCATATGTATTTATGTACCATACTCCCTGCTGTCTGTTTGTGTTTGCACGCTGTGTGTGTTATTCCCTCCCCGCTGTATTCTGCCATTGCTTGTTTACCTTTTCTGTGTGTACTATGTGACCTGCTGTTTGTTTGTCTGCCCTGGTCTGTTCTCATTGGTTGTTATGTGTGCCTCCTCATTGGTTGTTTTTTGTCTGCCTGTGCCCATTGGACCTGGTGTGCGGCTGAGGGCCAATGGGTTGTGTCTGAAGCTTGGTACCCTATTTTCATAAGTGGTATTTGCTAAGCCTATAGGAAGGTGCTGCAGTGCAGTTCTGGGAATAGTTAATGTGCTGGTCGCTATGGTTGCTGTGTTCCTGTGTGTGAATCCTGTGTTGCCGACAGAGCTGTGGTCTCTGGTCTGGGTGCTGAGAAAGCATCCAGAGAAATAAATAAAGAGAAAGGATTTGAAAAAGAAACTAGCGTCTCTTTGTTTTCTGCCTCTTGCGAAATGCTACATGCTACAATACACACAGTTCTTTGAAAATGGACTTGCATCCTGTTACCTAAAATCTAGGAAATGTAATTCCCACTCAAAAGACAAAGCTAGTGAAAACCAACACCCTTTACAGAAAATGCAATGATGTGAAAAACAGGACTTTGTTATATGATATCAAAGGAATTGATCAATTTCCCTACAAAAGACAATAATGTCTCTTCACAGGAAGAGGCAGACAAACCATTCTAAATTTCCATCTAATAGGAGGGGTTGTTCGCTTAAGGCAGTCATGAATGCAATTGCAAATATTATGACTGTACTCCTAGTGAGCTTTAACATGGCCCCTTTCTTAATCCTTCAGACCTGAATATTGTTTCATATTGTTTCCAGATGCTGGGATGTAAATGAGATTTCTTCATTCTGGTGGATAATAAAGGGGCCTATTGTTGTATCTATTGGGGTAAGTGTGACACATATAGTTTCCTTTAATTGCTTAATCAGATATTTCAAACAGTTTTTCACAAACTGTAACCCATAAACAATGATTGCCTCTGAAACCCCTTTAAGTGGATTGAATAACACCAAGGAGCTGTTGTCACTGGACTGATAAATGCCCTGTAACAACATGGAATTGTAGAAGTCTACCAAAAAAGCATGCACTTTTTAAAACTTATTTAGGCTATGATTTAAGTATTTAGCGTATTATATTTAATTTAACTCAGATTCAGTGAAATCACTGCTTTGTATAGAGGGTTGTTAAAAAGAAACCACTCACAGTTTTGTCAACGTAACTATTAAACACAATGTCCCATAATAAGTGTGTTTTCCTTATCATTGCATGTTTATAGGAGAAGCTGTGGTCGCAACTTTAACTGTATGTGTACTAAAACTCAGTTTTAGATCATAATTTATGTGGCCAGAATTTTAGAATTAAAGTAAAAGCTGTCCTATCCAATCCTGTAAGATCTATTAGGGCATGTGTCATTTGCATGTGCAGCTACCAACTGAACAGTACTGATGGAAACTAATCAATGCACGTTTATTATGGGCCTAAAACAGTGAATTCAGCTCTTAGCAGGATTGAATGGATTCAGTTGCAGATAAAATAAAAATGGTGCATTGGTGAATTCTGTTTCACATGTTACATACTGTAACTTCACGTAACTGCCTTTTTTTTTTGTTTTTTTTTTTTTTTTTTTTTTTTCCGACCGCTAAAGCCAGTTTGTGTTTGTGTGTGCACTTTGTTTTTGTTGTTTCTGCCTTAAGGTAAACATGCACGCTTCCAAAAAATAAATAAAAATATCAGATTACTTTGAAAATTACTGTTTCTGGAATGCTGTTACGTGAATTGTGAAATACTTTATTAAAGTGCTTTGTTTTGTATTATAAAATGGGTATTTTTAAATACTTTGTCTGATTGGTCAAAACAGGTCACATGGGGGTGTTGATATGTAAGCAATAGGACACGACAGGGTGTTGGTTGTACTAGAATAACTGCACGCCCACGGGCAAAGCCTTTAGCCCCTGGAAGTGTGCATATTCTAGCACAACCAACACCCTGGAGTGTCTTATTGCACTTATAAAATGGGTTACTAGTTTTTGGAAATAAAGATATAGACGCATTTTATTAAAAAATGAATACAGGTTTATTTTTCCCGAAATATATTACTGCACTAATAAAAAACAGTTTCAATACATGTAATAGTTCCAATGAATTTAATAGATAAACACATTTTTAATAATTAAATTAAATAAATTCAAATAAATTATCAGAATATTTTCAGTATTTGTCTCATGAAGTTGACTGTACCAGGGAATATAAATTTTTTAATTAAATGGCTGGTTACACCGTTGGACAGATTTTGCAGTAGGTGGCACTGTTTGGTGAGTAGTGGGGTTGTTTCTGCCTTTTGTTTATGAGTTGATGTCGGTGCTCCAGAAAGGATGTAACTCCAAGACTTCCTGTCTCTCTCAGTTGATGCCCAATAGCTTCTTAAATTACAGTATTACTTCGAATTAACGCCACCCTCAAATTAACACCTCACTCATATATCAGCTTTTTAATGGATGCCACCCTCGAATAAACACAGCTCTCAATAAAGAAACGTAAAGTTTTTTTTTTCTACCCCTGTTCAAAAAATAAATAAAGAAACACGCAGCTCTGGCTATGTACATGTGACGCCTCCGAAGAGACTGCAGATTCAATCCTCTGTGTAATACAAACTAATGTAGACACACCTTAGTAAGCACATTTTATTTAATGGTACTGTCCTGACAGACAACCCAAGCTGAATTACTTACAGCACAGCAGTCCAGTCTTTTTTTTCCCCAGCAGTGTTCAGTGCCAACACAGCAGGGGATAAAACAAAGGATGTCTGTTTACCTCATCGTCCGCTTGGATGGTGAAATCTTAAACTCAGAGGAACTTAGAGCTTTGCCAGTCACTCTAAGTGCTATCCGTAAGCTGGCCAAAGATATCTTCTTGTAGGGGGTTTAGTTGTTTTGTTTTTTATTCAATTGGAATTGTATACAGTCCTGTACAATTATATATATATATATATATATATATATATATATATATATATATATATATATATATATATATATATATACAGTGGTTTGCAAAAGTATTCAGACCCATGACCAATTCTCTCATATTACCGAATTACAAATGGTACATTGAAATTTCGTTCTGGTTGATATTTTATTTTTAAACACTGAAACTCAATATCAGTTATTGTAAGGTGACATTGGTTTTATGTTGGGAAATATTTTAAAGAAAAATAAAAAACTGAAATATCTTGCTTGCATAAGTATTCAACCCCTGTGCTGTGGAAGCTCCCAGTTTTCACCGATGAAAGAAATTGCCCTAACGAGGACACAATTACCTTACCATTGGCCTCCACCTGTGAACCATTAAAGTTGCTGTCACATTTTCTGGATAAAAACCCTACTGTTGAAGGATAATTTTTAAGGCTGTGAATCTGAAGGAAAATGAAGACCAAAGAGTATTCTACAGAATTTAGAGAGAAAGTAAAACAAATGCATAGATTAGGGGAAGGATACAAAATAATATCCAAGTGTTTGGATATCCCAGTGAGCACAGTTGGATCAATAATTAGGAAGTGGAAGCTGCATCACACCACCCATGCACTGCCAAGAAAAGGCCGTCCCTCAAAACTCAGCGCTCAAACAAGAAGGAGACTTGTGAGAGAAGCTACAGAGAGGTCAACAATCACTTTGAAGGAGCTACAGAGTTCAGTGGCTGTGAGTGGAGTAATGGTGCACCAGTCAACCATATCAAGAGCGCTGCATAACACTGGCCTGTATGGACGGGTGGCAAGAAAGAAGCTGTTACTCAAAAAGTACCATCTGAAAGCGTGTCTGGAGTCAGAAAGTATGATAGTGACCCAGCTGCAATGTGGGAAAAGGTTTTTTGGTCAGATGAGACCAAGATAGAGCTTTTTGGCCAAAACTCAAAGCGCTCAAACCTAAAACTGCCCATGCCTCAAGACACACCATCCCTATAGTGAAGTATGGTAGTGGCAGCATCATGCTGTGGGGATGCTTCTATCAGCAGGGGCTTGGCATCTTGTTACAACTGAAGGAAGAATGGATGGAGCAAAATACAGGAAAATACTGCAAGAGAATGTGCTTCAGTCCTCTAAAAAACTGAAGCTTTGGAGGAAATTCACCTTTCAGCAGGACAATGATCCCAAGCACAAGGCCAAATCAACATTGGAGTGGCTCAAGAACAAAAAGGTGAATGTCCTACAGTGGCCCAGTCAAAGTCCTGATCTCAATCCCATTGAGAATCCGTGGCACTATTTGAAACGTCGTCCAACCAACCTGAACAACCTGGAACAAATCTGCCAAGAAGAATGGGCCAAAATCACTCCGACACTGTGTGCAAAACTGATACATACTTACCCCAAAATACTTAAAGCTGTTATTGCAGCGAAAGGTGGCTCTACCAGATATTAATGTGTGGGGGTTGAATACTTATTCAAGCAAGAGTTTTTTCCCAACATAAAACCAGTGTCACCTTACAATAATTGATTTTGAGTTTAAGTGTTTTAAAACAAAATATCGAACAGAACGAAATTTCAATGTACCATTTGTAATTCAGTAATATGAGAGAATTGGTCAGGGGTCTGAATACTTTTGCAAGGCACTGTATATATATATATATATATATATATAATATATATATATATATATATGATATATATATATATATATATATTGTACACGAACAACAATTAAGTAAGTAAGGGCTAGAGGCTGTTTACTTCAAAACTGTCATTAAACATGAATTACAATTCCCAAGTGAATGTGAAACAACTTTAGACTACATATAAGCACATGATATTCCACACATGCAGTGGCTTATCGAGCTGATGAATAGTGCTGAACTTTGGTATAAGGCTGTATGTTTGAAGCCACAGTTCATTCATTCCACATTGTAGCCTGTACATGGAAGCTGTAACAACATTTCAGTCCACTTTGCACTACCAGTCCTGTACATTTCACAACTCTGTATTCAGTTCAAAATAATGATGTATTATTCTTCAATAGTATTTCACTTTAAATTCCTTAAACATATTGCCTTTTGACAGGTGAATTTTATACTTTTTATAAACATCATACGAATTTTAATTCAGAAGCTGGATCCCCAATTAATTCAGTTCAACAACTCATCTCAATACAGGTAAGGAAATGTCATGCTTTGTTCATTGTGTATTAAAGAGTAAGTAGCAGGGTTCCAAAAAGTACAGTGTTACACATCACCACACGTTGCTACAACTGTTTAAATAAAGTACCTGTATTTTTTTTTTCTTTTCATTGTTAACATCCTCACATTTTACACTTCTAACAAAAGTCTGTTTTCAAAGCTCATTTCAAAATGTCTGCTGCCACGCACTGTGGTTTGAGATCTATTGTCTAAATCACTACAGGAAGTGCCATTAAAAAAAAAAAAAAAAAAAAAAAAAAACATAAGTGCTCTGGCTTTTCTGTTCCATACCACCTGATAGATCGTTATTGCTGTTTCCTGTTTGACAATGTGCACAATAATCCTTACAGTATCAGAGCACTAAAGCGGACATTTTGAATAGAGTTTTGAAACAAACTTTAAAGTTATATGTGTAAACAGTTGTCAAGATGTTAACAATGAAAAGAAAAATTACAGTTACATTATTTAAACAGTTGTAGTAACACGTGGGGAGGTATTACGCTATATTTTTCAGAACCCCACTACTAACTGTTTAAGTATACACGGTGTCAAGTTTACAA
The DNA here is from genome assembly GCF_017654505.1 of Polyodon spathula. NCBI lineage: Eukaryota > Metazoa > Chordata > Actinopteri > Acipenseriformes > Polyodontidae > Polyodon > Polyodon spathula. The sequence continues at coordinate 20,863,937 of NC_054537.1, read as the reverse complement.
ATTAAACACAGCTTGGTTTAAGCCCTTTGACATGCTTTTTACAATGTAGATGTGTTGACCTCAAACAGTCATGCCCTTGGATGGTTACCATTATAACACATACATGTTTTTCTCTGAACCAGGATTTATATCTGACAATAGACAGACTGCATTAAACCAGTGGCCATATTTGATCAATTTATAACAATCTATGAAGTTGAGTTTGCATCTTTGTCAAACTGTATTGAATTGAGTTACAGTTCTGTAAAAGAGGCAATAGTTTCAAATGCATTTTATCTTTGTAAATTAAATTACAGTCAGTATTATGTTATCAAAAGAGTGATTTGGCCAAGTTAGAATAAAGGATGCAGGAACCATAACATGACTATCCTTACAGGTCTAAACATTATTGGAAATCTAGGATATTTCCATAGCTATTCCTTTTTTTTTTCAGCTCAAGTTTAGATTATATTTATCATTCATTTTTTATTTTATTTTTCTAAGGCGTAATATCTCTTCAAAAACATTTTGGACAAGATGCAGACAAAAAAGGGTCTGCCTTGTAAAGATGTAATGTGAAAGTAACAAGTTAACCAAGTCACAATTGAGGCAAATGTTACCATCCCCCCCCCTTCTTTAATGCAGTAGGAACTAGTAGGAATATGAATAAAATGAAGTATCAAACTTTTTTTTTATTAACAAAAACAGACTTAAAAAAAACATTCTTTAAATAATTAATTATTTTTTGTGAAGTACAAATACTAGCATTTAAACAGTTGACCTGTTTTTTGTTTTGTCCAACAGACGTTTGATGAAGTCAACTCTGCTTCTCATTCCATTGTTCGGCACCCACTACATAGTGTTTAACTTTCTCCCAGATTATGTAAATATAGAGGTGAGGCTGTACATCGAACTCTGCATGGGGTCATTTCAGGTAAGTATAGAAGTTCTCTAATTTTAAATAAGTGAACTGACAATAAAGCGGCTTTTTATTTATTTATATTCTAAAATTAATTTGGACTACAATGTACTACAGTATGTACTTGCATGTGTCACACATTGCAAATTTATATTTGTGCAGCAAAGCTGAACAGTGATATTTGATTGTATTTTATATCGATGGAGTTAGTTTATTTTAATATCAGTTGTGAATAATCCTGCCCAGTGATGGTGAAAACACAATGTCCAGGGGTTCACTAACTAATACAGATAATGGCTTTCAGATATTCAATATCTGAACATAAACAAATAATTCATATATTTTACAAACACAAACGCATATCCAGACGAACAAAACATTATTTTAATGTTTTTGAATTGATATATTTGGAGACAGGATGATACTTTTATATGTACAAAGTTGCAGTGCCTAATTAATCTAAATAAGCTATGTAAACAGTGATTTTTAGCAAGCTAGCAGGATAATTATCTTCCCAGAATGCTCATTTTCAAGCACTTAATTGCATAATAAAAAGTGACATGACCAGAAAGGGGGTTCCTGGTTGTTTTTTGGCTTGATATGATTAATTTGTGGACTTGTCTTAAAGGTGCAGGCACTCGTGAGAATTTATCAAGTTGTCCTTACTATATGGCATATTATGCCCTTCATAAAAGCATGAAGTCTGTGACTTCATAGTGCATTATGGGAAGAGAACATATTGTTTTGGCTTGCTAAAAGTTATGGAAATTGTGACAATATCATCATCTAGTGTTGAACAATAAATACAAGTCTAAAGTCCAAGTTTTTTTGTGACAAAACAAAAAAGGATTCAGATTATATGTAAGTAGAGTTTTCATTGTTTCTGTTTTCTAGGGTCTCATAGTTGCTGTCCTCTACTGCTTTCTCAACCAAGAAGTAAGTTCTATTGAATATGTATAATTATTGTACAAGTTGTGGGTCCTCTATTCACAACACTTTACTGGTTGAAGGAATGTTTTTGAAGAATGTTTATAAACACTCTCCTAGGTTAAACACTACTTTGGCAAGTGAGAATAAACTTCTAACCCTCTCTCAAAAAGTCTAATAAAAAATCCTCTCCTTCTAGTTCTGTGAATATTGCTTTCCAGAGTATATCAGCCAAGTCAGAGAAATTGCAAATTGATAGAAAAATGGAAAATATTGATATGTGCAAAAAAAAGGATGGCATTTAGTAAGACTACTGTAATACTATCTACCCAGATGTTTAAGGAGGTTATTTTGGGTGAATAAGGACCTTAACCTATTTTCTACCATAGTAAATAAACACTGCCCATAGTGGGCATGTTAACAATTACAACTTTATGTCGTGCCGCTGTAGTCATGGTTTCAACTTTGGGTCTATATTAAACCCTGATTTTCAACCATTAAAATGTTGGAAATGGTAAGGAGTAGAGTGATGTCTTTTGGAACATCAACACTTTCAGTAGGAGTAATATTTTAAAAATATAAAAGGGTGGACAAAAAGTTACAAATTTCCCCTGTTTACAATGCAAATTATAATGTAATTATAATGTAAAAAAAACTGTAATAGATACAGCTATAGTACTTGGTGCCGAGATAGCGGTGTCTGCTGACTTAATTTTCTGTGGTGGTTAAAATGTGTTTTGGATTTGGAGTTTTAAAGTTATTAAATTATTTTACATATCTTCTGGAGAGGTTCAAGAACAACATATATTTCATGGACATTTGATGTAAAGTTTTTTTGCATTTCTTTTGTTTAATCATTGTTCAACAAGCTTAAAGCAGTACTTCTCGAAAGCTGATCGCTAGCAATGACATTTAGGTCTTCATCTGGTTTAGCTTTGGTGAAACAATCAATAACTTTAATCTCCTTTCCTGTTCATGTTCCTTTTGTTTTTTGCAAATGCCATTTTCATGGTCTACATCTAAAACGTGGTCCTTGCTGCTAGCTTCACTGAATCAGATCATTTTGTCTGTGTAAGTGGATTTCAAACTCACTCAGAGGAACCCACAACAACATTCCCACAATGCAAGACAAACTTTGTAATGGTTTGAACTAAGCTTAACAAAAGAGCAAAAAACAAATCCAATTACCAAATTAACAATCAATTGAACTTCATTATCAAACAAGAAGGAAGAAATGTTTTAGGCACTCGAAACAGTGAATTATTTTTACCAATTGAACGCTTATCGTCGTTTATCCCTTTCTTAAACTATAAAGGAACAGGTGTTATGCCAAAATAGTCTTGCTGCCAAATAGTGTCACCTGGCAGTATTTGGCATGATTAGGGGACAGTCTTCCTGCAAAATAGTGTCACCAGCACAATTTTGTCTCATTGAAGATTATGATTAAGTACAGCCATCATATTAATTTGATATTTTAACTTTGTTGCATTCTTTGTTTTTGGATATCAAAGAACATTGTATTGCTAATTAATGTATTTACTTCTTTAGCGTAGCAAAATACTGTCTACATTTACGTTTTCAACGGTGACACCAGTTGGCAATCTAGATATTTGGCACTCTAGACTTAAGTAACAATATGCAACAGATTGTATAACTGTCGTATTGATTTGATATTTTTTGATTTGACAAAACTGGGCTGCTTTATATACAGTGACAACTTGCATTCAATTAGTCTAATAACTTAATGTTCTGCAGACTAATCTGTTATATATACAATCGTATTGTATGCTTCCAAAGTGGATGAAGGTCAATTGATCTAGCGGATCTAAATAATAGATCAATCATTAGAGACTAACAGTATTTTTACAGGATAAACACATCAAAAGATGCACTCTTGGGAGGTACGTTATTGTTACTTTGGTACACAAACAGCTCTTTTAATTATCTGCACTGTATTTACAATATTTGTGTACTGTATGTATGTATGTACATATAGCATGTTCACTGTACTTTCTCTATATTTTTAAAAATATGGCAAATGTATTTAGTGGCTGTATGTACTAATACTGGATTAGTGCCTAACCCAAAAACAGAACACCTCTTTATTTCTTCAGGTACAGACTGAGATCCGACGAAAGTGGATGCTGTGGTATAGAAACTGCTATGGGGAGGTACCAGTTGTGGCCAGAGAAAGTGAAATGGATACCCCTTTTTGAATGCAAATTTAAAAAAAAAAAAAATTCTATCTATATAGAAAGGACAAGTATTTTTTTTCTTCAAACACATTGCATGATGCCTATAATCGCTTCTTTGCTTGCTTAACTAATCGTGATGTGCACCAGTGTATCTTGATTGTTAGGTTATTGTATAGACTGGTTTACTTGGGTGCAGTGTGAAGTAATAATACAGGCATAGATATACTGAGCCTTCAAAGATGGACTTCAAACCTTTTAAACGTGTACATATCCATAGCAGTAGAATGTCTGCACTTCATATAACTTCAGTGTGTGGAAAAACAAAGTCAGCTGATTGTGGGGTTCTAGAGAGGTGCAAGCAGATGTAATAAGACTTTCCTATAAGCTCATTTTGGTGTCATATGTTGGCATGCCTATTCTTACATCACAGCTACAACCAGGCGTCGCCCACAAATTATGTGTTTGTCAATATGATGAAAATAAAGTTATCCTCTTTCTATAAATAGTTCAATGCAGCGTTAATGTTTATGGTACCAAACACACATGGCCTTCACAGATTTTTTGTTGCTTAAAATAATAAATACATCAACAATATTTACATAGAAATACATTAATATTGATGCTGAGAGATTTATGTACAATATCAAAATAAATCAAATCATCAAGAAAGTGAGATATGAAAACTATTTTTTTTTTTTTTTTTTTTTTTTTTTACTAGTAGCATTAACATTATGATTCACATGCTCCCCCTAGTGGTTTTCTGGTAATGTTGTCATTAGGTACAGATAATTAAATATAGTTTGCAGGATTATACAGTAGTCTAGGGCAGGGGTAGGCAATCCTGGTCCTGGAGTGCCGTGATCCTGCAGGTTTATTAGCTATCTCTCAATCATCAATTGCTAAATGCCTGGAACACATTGTAATTCTGACCAATTAAGCCAATCATTGAATCAATTAGGGCTTGGGTAAACAAAAACCAGATGTGTCTGGCACCCCAGGACCAGGGTTGTCTACCCCTGGTCTAGGGGTAATAGCATTTATCTTATTTTGTGTACTGTTACCCAGTCCTGAGCCCACAATCTCTGTTGTGGTGTTGTGTATGTCAAAATTTCCTCTCAAAAAATAGTTTACTAGAATGAAAACAATACTTTATTATTATTATTATTATTATTTATTATTATTATTATTATTATTATTATTATTATTATTGAATAAATATCACGTGGAAGGTAGTTTTCTCCTGACTAACCCTTTTTATGGATCCTGCTTTCCATTGGTTGGCCAACACTAATGAAATCAGGGCAGCGCCCAAGGCTTGCTATATTAAAATTATAACATGGAAGATATGGCATGACACAAATAAAAATCATTTTATTTGATTTAGTTGCACTATGTCACATTTTAGAAAACATACAGGGTTGAGTCCAAATATGGGGGGGCAGGGGGGGTTAGCGGTGAAGATAAAACCAGAAAACGGTTTGTATGCAACTTAAAAACATTTTTGATAGAATAAATAAAGTTTGATATGTATGATATTCTAGAACCTGGTTGAAATGACCAGCCTTGGACAGCTTCATGGATTGGGGCCAATTGTACAGGCATGCTTTCAAGTGAAGATAAATCATGGAAACAGTATGCTTTCTTAAAACCATTGGAAATCATCTGGTCGTAGTGATTTCTCTTATGTTGCTTTTTCCCCCCCCATTGCATTTTTTCACTTTAACTGTTTTAGCCTGATATTGAGCTGGCATGGTGAATCCTTGCTACATAATTATCTGCTTAATACTCTTTAAAATCTGGCATTGGAACACCTCTTCAGTCTTTGTATTTTTCAATACTGATCTTGTTGTTTTTGTACATACAGTAAATGCTTTTTTTAATTTTTTTTTTATGGATCAGCTTCTTAGTGCACTTGGTGATCTTGATTGCTATTTTTGTGACTCACACTTGTAAATTTAAACAAGTGTATTTTGTAATTCTGTATTTTGTAACATGTTTGCTTAAAAAAAAAAGAAAATAAGAAAAAATGTGTATAATCTCTCACCTGCAGAATAGTTTTGGACACTGCTATCCAGTGAAACACTCCAAGAGAATTATAACGATCAGTCCATAGTATTTATTTTTGTTATTAAGTTGGTAAATAATCACCTGTAGGATTAATATATAGTTAAAAGTGGCAGGATTTAGACATACAGATGTTTTACATTGAAATTCTGGCGCTGCTAGTCATATATTTAGTTTTTTTGTTTTGTTTTACAGTGCCGAGAAAAAGTTTGTGAACCCCTTAGGATTTTCACATATTTCAAACCTAAAATGTTATTAGATCTTAATCTAAGTCCTAATAATAGATAAAGATAACCTGATTAAACAAATGACACAAAAACATGATACTTTTTCAACATTTATTTATCCACAAATGATTCAACATTCAATATCCATGTGTGAAAAAGTATGTGAAGCTTTAGATTCAGTAACTGGTGGCACCCCCTTGAGCAGCAATGACTTCAACTAAGTGTTTCCTGTAACTGTTGGTCAGTCTCTCACTTCGGTTTTGAGGAATTTTGGCCCATTTCTTCTTACGGAACTGCTTCAACTCAGTGACATTTGAGGGCTTCCTTGCATGACAGCTCGCTTCAGGTCCTGCCACAGGTCCTGATAGGGTTTATGTCCGGACTTTGACTAGGCCATTCAAATTAGCGGCATTTCTTCTTCTGCAGCCATTCTTTTGTAGATCTGCTTGTATGTTTAGGATCATTGTCATGATGCATAACCCACTTTCAGTTCAGCTTCAAATCAGCTGATATTCTCCTCTAGAATCTTCTGATACAATGCAGAATTCATGGTTATGTCAATGATGGCAAGCCGTCCAGGTCCTAAGGCAGCAAAGAAGCCCCAAACCATCACACTTCCACCACCGTGTTTGACGGTTGGGATGAGGTTCTTCTGTTCGAATGCAGTGTTTGGTTTTTACCAAACATAACATTTCTGATTGAGGCCAGAAAGTTCTACCTTTCACTCATCTGTCCAGAGAACATTGTTCCGGAAGTCTTGTGGATCATCTATGTGCTCTTTGGCAAACTTCAGACAGGCAGCATGTTCTTTTTAGAAAGCAGTGGTTTCCTCCTGGCTATCCTTCCATGAACACCATTCTTGTTCAGTCTTTTTCTAATAGTTGAGTCATGAACACTCACATTAGCCTGGCCTGCAGATCCTTGGATGTTACTCTGAGGTTCTTTGTGACTTGATGATTTTCTGGTTTGATCTTGGAGAGATTTCGACCAAACTTTCTCCATTTGTAGACTATCTGTCTGACTGGATTGGTGCAGCCCCAAATCCTTAGAAATGGTTTTGTAACCCTTTCTACACTAATGAGCATCAATAACTGTTTTTCTGAGGTCCTCAGAGATTTCTTTTAACCGTGGCATGACATGTTTCCACACCTGTATGGTGAAGATCAAATTCACAAAGTTTCTTTATATAGGATGGGGCCTCCCAAACTCACCCCTGAAGATCTACCTAATTATTTAAACACCTGATTATAATTATTCCCTTCATTAAGCTGATAAAACCAGGGGTTCACTTACTTTTTCACATACCCTGAATTTTAATTACTCATTGTTTGTCTAATTCATACATCATTTTGTTTCAAAAGCCATGGAATTGGTTAATATAAACCCTATTGGATATTTAAGAAGAGACTGGTTTTGATTAAAGAAGGTTATCATGGTAAAACTATGAAATTTCCATAATTATCATTGGGGTTCACAAACTTTTTCTTGGCACTGTATATACCAAATAACAAAATAAACTGTCATAATGATAACTGTTTTTAGGTGTTTTATTCAGTGTTATCAAATAATTGATTGTTTTTGTTATTATGTATGTTTTAAAAATGTTTAGTAATACTAATGATCATGATAATAATAACAAGCATTAAAAAAGCAACTGTTTCAAAACCATTTCTCTATGGAGGACCCTGAATACAGTGTTTGACCATCTGTCATGCCAGCACTGGCACTACCCAACTAGCACAGTAAAATAGTCCTAAACCAGTAACGTGAAAAGCGATAACTGCAAATATATGTATTCAGTTTTGAATAGGGCACAAAGCAAAGCACAACCATTTCATGTGTATGAGCTCCCTACAGTATTGTATAAGGATTTACAATACCTACCTTCCTGTGCATCTGAGGAAATTATATATATTATTTATTTTAATATTTGTATAGCTGCCTTCAGCCTACAGCAGTAGATTTCACTGTGACTAAAAGAATAGGGAACTTCTGTCCTCAACACTTAGCCCCACCTACTTGTTATAACTACAGTACACACAAAAATACATGAACACAATTTAAAATGAAAAAAAAAAGACTAATTTAACTAATAAATTAATTTAAATCATCCAGGAGGTTATGCATAAAAATAGTGACATTAATAATGTGACAGCTTTTTTATCTGATTTAAACCAAGGGCGTCGTTTGCTATGGGTCAGTGGGAGGCAGTTCACTTTTATCTCTGCTGTCAAGCTTGGTGTGTTTGTCAGTCGCAGTTCACCTCATCATGAGTTGGTCATCAAAGCTCAGCGAGAGCAGGGTGACAAACCAAGTGCCTAGCTGAAACCCGCTGGTACTATTGGTTTTCCTCTGTTCAAAAAACTGTGCTAGACTAGCAGAAGTCTTACACAATCTGTGTTCTTAAGTCCGAAGCATGTGTAACCCCTTTCTCTGTACCTGTGTTTAGGCAGAGGCACGGCTACAGCCAGCAGCAATAGAGAGGCATGGCGATGGGTAGACTCGTTCTGCATTAACAAAAGCACAGCTTCAGCATGTAGATCAGGTATACCAACTAAAATAATGTAAAGGTATACATTATTTAATTCAAACTAAAGGGAACCTTGCACCGTTGATAATACTTACAACAAACTAAATATATTGTAATTGCCCAGACCATCAATTCACACACCCAAGCACTCACACATGCCAGTGTTACAGACAAATACTTTTTTTGTTTCCCTGCAATAAACAAGTGTAGGTCCGTTATTCCTGGAGTCCTGGGTCCAAAAGCCATTTTAAAGAAACAATGTTTTTAAATGCATAAAGTAAAGAAACATACATTCATAAATGATTAAACCTGCTCCTGACTGCTGCCACTAACCAACCAGGTGGCTGCTTTCCCTTAACTAGTCTTAACAAATTAAACAATAATAGTTTTATTGTATTTAAATCATTCCTACCTATGTACATTCTAAATTCAGTGGAAACGTAACTATATAGTAGTTACAAAACGGTTCGTCAGTGGTGCCAGAGCTGGCCTACCTGCCACACACAAGTGTAGGTCTTTTATTCCCGGAGTCCTGGGTCCAAAAGCGAGGGTTTTTTGTGCACTTTATATTTATATCACCCAGAGGTCCCCTTTCACTCTTAGAAGGGGAGGGCTTCCACAAATCATGTTTGTAGTGATCTTGGTGCCATGGGTACACGAGCAATGCTAGTGATCACTTTGAAGCCTGCTGGCTTTAACTTAACATTTTAGTTGGCTCTTGAAATGATGAGCAAAGCAACTTCAGTCAAATCGTTTAATCTACTCTTCTTCTCTTGATTTTTGAAGGCTGTGTATGAAAAGATAAGTTCCTTGCATTGCGACGAGAAATGGGAGGTGATGGTTAAGAATACGTGTGAGGACAATGGCATCAAAACTGAGAAACTGAAATGGCCTGTGTCTGTAAGAAAACAGCTGTTGGCATTTTATATGCAAACAACAACTGGACCCAGGTCTGGCAGGTCTGATTGTGATGGTCGGGAACTGTTTGAATTTTACAAGATTAAATGTTTTATTTCATTATAGACAGATTCCGTGCAGAACTGTAAGGCAGGTTTAAAGACAATGACAGCCTAATTAATGCCTTAGAAGCTTTTGACATGAAATTGAATAAGTTCCTGGATGCTGCAAGTTTTCGGGGTTGCAACTGGGTTTTGCAAAACGTTTTCTAGAGATGCTCAATCCACAAGCACCACTTGAAGTCCGCTAATTCCTAAACACCAGCCAGGTACTTTCCATTGTAACCAAAGCTTTCAATTCAGTGCTAACCCTACCCGTAAGGACAGCTTCAAATGAAAGATTCTTTTTGCACATGATCAGGGTTAAAATATACCTGTGTACAGCTACTGGGGATGAGAGATTGAACAATCTTTTGGTTATTGTGAGCCAGCCTGACAAAGCAAAAACATTAAACTTACAGGCTGGTGTGTTTATAATTTTCACTTGTTTTTAATTTACAGTCATCATCAGCATGTATTGGCTAACTTGAATAAGAGTAGTCATTTTTAGAAGAACAGGCACACTATAATTTTGCAAGGTATGGCTCTTTAGTTTCCCTAATCTAGCCACTTCTATGCAACCAGCCCCAGCTCTGAAACTCAATGAAATTAAGTTTCCTGTTTTAAAGAGCAATTTCACAAATGGGATGTGAATGTAATACAGTGTCAGTACAATCAATTGAAACATGTACATCTGGGAATCCAGCCAACTGGGAAATGTATGGTAATACACTACCACTGAAAGTCATCATCCATTGGCGTAATTTACACAGGGGGCACAGGGGACATGCCCCCCCTCTTTTTAAGTGATGGGGAAATGCCCCCCTCACATTGCAGGAGTACTAAAATGTTAATTTCATGATAATTTATAGGTATACTCACTAGTCAGTATAGAAGTCAATGGGAAGAAAAATGGATCACTGGAGCCTGATCATGAGATGGTGTTTTACTGCAAAGATCTAGATCAGGCTCCACTGATCCATAATGCTGATCCGATCCTGGAGCTGCCCATACCTTAATAAGGGAAACTGACCAATGAGAAGTGACCATACGTGGTGCTTAGTTTAAAGACCCCAGCTGACAAATTTGTATACAGCCTGAGATTACAGTAATGTTGGGGAAAAATGGTAAACGGATGGACAAAGATAGAGTAAGATGTACTATGTTTGTTTAATTATTTATTTTTTGTGCTCTGTGAGCAAGTGTTTATTTTTGTTTAAACATTTTATTTATTTTTGTTTTTAAAATAAAAAAGTCGTGTTTTGTTGGAACTGCAGCTACCTGACGTGTGTGTGCTTTCATCTGCTCTGAGTCACTGCAACGCCATTTCCTGCCACAGACCTCTATGAACTTTTTACACAATTATTATACCAAATTAATCATGCTATATAAATGATTCTAAATTATTTTGCTAGCATCATTTTAATAGCACAACTTATCTTAAGTATTTAAATTGTGGGGAAACCTCAACATTTCTAGAAATATATTTCAAGGGCAATTCTCATAAATCTGCATTATTCCCCACTCGCTCTAGCACTCGCAGCGTTGAGCAGGGGCCAGTGGGGCACTGATCCTGGATTCAGGCTCCGAACTGAGCGGAGCTTCAGCGCTCTTCGAAGACTGAAGTCATGGCTTCATAATTCCATGGCTCAGAAGCGACTGAATAATATAGCTAATTGCCACACTCATCACTCATGACAGCATTATGCCAACAAATAATTATTTTGAATGATTGCTGCAGGGATGTCTTTGGAACTTTTAATTAGACATACAAGGGATGTAATGTTTTGCTATACTTGTTTGTAACATATTTTATTATTTCAGATAAAATTATCTTCATGCATGCCCCAGCTATGGAAACTGTCCCCCAACCCACCCCACACACTTTTGAAACCAATGTTACACCACTGCATCATCCCAGTTATTTTATTCGCAGTAAAGTCTATTTAGAGAAAAACTGTTTTTAGGTTAAATTCATGCACCAATTATTTTTTTTATTTAATCTCTATAAAATTACATAATATGTTTGTATTGCTAATAATATTTTCAACAAAGGACTGGTGTTCAACAAAGCATGGATACAAATGAATGTATAAAACAATAAATAAATGCATTTAAAAGTTTTGCCTCTAGATGTCAGTGTATAGCAAAATGTTTATGGCAACTTACTTTGAACAGTATAAGGATGTTTTAAAGCTTATATATCTATATCACGTGGACCATTGCAATCATATATATACGCATATATATATATATATATATATATATATATATATATATATATATATATATATATAGCAAAAATTACTATCTGATGTTACTGCTCAAATTCCCTTTTCAGAACAAAGAAATATGCAGCTTTGCTAACAGCACAGACAGAAAAAGAAACAATATGTTTATTTTTAGAATGGGGTTTCCCCTCCGCCCCTGTGCAATTTATTGTTCTGTAATTGTGTCTATTATGATTTATTTATGTATTTAAATATGTTGGCGAGAGCCGTGTTTTTGTATATGCATATGACAGCGAAGCCGTGTGTTTGTTTATTGTTTAGCAGCGTGGATGGGTAGCCCCATCCGCATTAGAAACCTTCTGCAGAACGTGGCTATCTTCCAAATTAAGTGATTAATTTGTTGCTAATTGGGAGATGGTCACCTGTATAAAAACATGCAGCTCTCTGCACTCTGTGTGGATGTTCGGAGGAGTGAACGAGAGCGGGACAGGAGGGTAAACATATAGAAAATAATTTAAAGGATCCGTGAAGGCTACTCAGCCGGACCTTAAGGGTTATTTTGTGTTCGAGATTTGTTTTATTTAAAAAACATTATTGTTTTTGCTCTGAGAGCAAGTGTCTTTTTGTTAAAATATTTTATTTATTTTTGTCTAAAAGTAAACGGCACACGGCACGGTACTTTTCTTTGTTTTCCTTCCTGCACTCTGGCCTGACGTCACCACTCATGCCGTCCTGTCACAACGATACAAACTTACACTGCTCAGCTGGCCCCAGGTTTCTTTTTAACAAAAGAATGATATTGACACAATGGACCGACTAGTTAAGAAAATTAAAAAAATATGGAACAAAAACCATAATAGTGTTGGGAGGTAAACGTATTTTCATATTTTCTGTTTTGAATTTAAAACTTGAGTAGCCAACACAATATATATATATATATATATATATATATATATATATATATATATATATATCTATATATATATATATATATATATATACACACACACACACACACACACACATCAAAACGCACCAGTGATAATGTATCTACTGTGAAAGGAAAAAGGGAAACTCGTGTCTAGTTTTTACTCCATTCTACTACTAAGTCTAAAGAGGAAAACAAAAAAGTAAATCATTCAAATAAAGTGCATGTTCTTCATGTTTGCTAAAGAAATATGCTTTACTACATGGACAGATACACACTGGGGTGCAAGCTGAACTGAATAAAAGATGAACCAATCAGTGCAGTCTAGTCAGTGTGTGTCCAGTAGACATTACTGGCCAATAAAAGGTGGTATACATGGGAGAAATCAGAATGTAAGCCCTGGTGGCCAAAATTCAGGTATGCACTAGACCTACCTTGAAGTGTTTACAACAAACAAATCATCTTTGTATCAAAGCAACCTTTATTATATTGAAAATAAAAACCTAAACTTTATGGTAAAGGAATATTGCAGCTACCAGTATATGCTCTAACCAAGGAGTTTAAGTGCGCCAAGGTCTGAATGGAAATTACATTAGTAGATTCACTTGACAAATGCGTAAGGGAGGCAGAACCTGTGTTGAAAACTGAAAGAAAGTGGGCGGCAAAGAAAGCTGTGGAAGATGGTATAAGACTGCCCTTCCAATCAGTGATATTATGGGTCAAGTTCTGCATGGAAGAGGGGGGACTTGGTCTCAGTTCAGCGCCTCCTACATTGCAAGGATGAGGTGTGTAAAGGTCATTTCCCAGGCCAAGGAGAGATGATGAATGAGATGGGAGAGTGTGGAACAATGCAAGATCGGCTGGCAAGACCTACGGACAATGGAACAGAGCAGGATCAGTTTCTTCATCAGATCAACATATGATGTTCTGCCGTCACCACAGAACCTAAACCTTTGGGTGGGTGAGGATCCCTCATGTTATTTGTGTTCATTACCTGCAACATTAAGGCACATTTTGACAGGATGTAAGGTGGGTCATAGCCAAAGATGGTTTACTTGGAGCCATGACCAGGTGCTGCGATGTTTGGCCTTAGGATTGGAGGACAAGCATAACCTGACGAATAAGTTGCCACCAGTTCCATCAAAGCATTACACACAAAAGATCCATCCAGGAGAACAACCACCAAGAAAAGAGCAACCACCAAGCCTCGCCCAGGACAACTGAAAGCTGCTAGAGATTAGAAAATGCTGGCAGATGTTGGTCAACAGCTTATTTTTCCACCTGTGATTGCCATCACTAACCTTTGACCACACATTGTCTTGTGGTCTGGATCAGCACACCTTGTTCATGTGGTAAAGTTAACAGTGCCATGGGAGGATGCTGTGGATGAGGCGTATGAGAGGAAGAAACTTTGTTATGCTCAACTAGCTGCTGAAGCGGAACAGTGAGGATGGAGAATCTGGGTTTACCCAGTGGAGGTGGGTTGTCGAGGATTTGTGGCACACTACAATTCAGTTTCTCAGAGATTTAGTCTCATGTAATGGAAATCAAATCATAAGCAAGAATTTGTTTTATAAATAATCTCAGATGCCTGAAACTTCAAAAAGTAAAAAACATTTATGTTTCATAACTGCAGTTTTCTCAGTGCTGAGGTATAGTGCCCTTCCATAGTACTTGGACAGCGAGGTCTAACCTGTTATTTTTGCTTTACAGTCAAGACTTTGTATTTGTGATCATGAGATTAATATGAATAATAAATACAATAATATATGTTTTATTTTTGGGTAATTTCATGCATACATTTGATCATATTAGAACAAAAACATACTTTGTGTTCAACCCACTTATTTCAAATGACAATAAGTATTGGGCCATGTTCACTTTAAATAACTTTTGGGGTGTAAAAGTCAGTATTTGGGTGCACATCCCTTTGAGGCAATAACTACATGAAGTCTGCGACCCACTGAGCTCACCAAACTCTTTGTGTAATCATTTGAGATGCTTTGCCAAGCCTTTGCTGCAGCCATTTTGAGTTCTTGTCTATTCTTGGGGTGTTCAGACTTTAATTTTGTCTTCAGTATGTAAAATGCATGCTCAATTGAATTCAAATCTGGAGAGTGGCTTGGCCGGTCTAAGATTTTCCATTTTTTTTGTCCTGATGAACTCCTTGGTTGCATTTGCCGTATGTTTTGGGTCATTGTCATGCTGCATGGTGAAGCGCCGCCCAATAAGTATGGAAGCATTTTCTTCTACATAAGCAGACAAAATGTTTCTGTAAACTTCAGAATTCATTCTTCTGCTGCTCTCATCATTAGTTGCATCATAAATAAAGACGAGTGAGCTAGTTCCAGAGGCGGCCATGCATGCCCAGGCCATGACATTTGGAGCATCTGGAGTTCAATTCTTTATCCACACTTTATCCTTTCCATCACTTTGTCCATAAAACTCTCCTGGCTCATCTTTGTACTTCCAAGCAAATCCTAATCTGGCTTTTCTGTTCTTGGTGCTGATGAGAGGTTTACATCTTGCAGTGTAGCCTTTGTACTTCTGCTCTCAGTCTTCTGTGAACTGTGGATTTTGATACCTTCTCTCCTGCACTCTGGAAGTTGTTGGTGATTTCACTGACAGTTATTTTAGGGTTTTTCTTGACAGGTCTGATAATTTTCATCAACTGCAGATGTTGTTCTTGGCTGACCCGGTCTTGGCTGATTGGTAATTATACCTGTGGTTTCTTTCTTCTTCAGTATATTCCAAATTGTTGATTTTGGTATGCCCAATTTCTGTGCTATAGTTTTGATTGAATTTTTCTTTTCTTTCAGCTTCAAAATTGGCTGCTTTTCTTTACAGAAAGTTATTTGGTTTTCATATTGATTTTTGACTACGGACTCCAAACACTGATGTCAAAGCGAGACATGTTGATAGGATGTTCACAGCTCTTTTATTTTGATTACCCAACAACAAACACCTGACCAACAAGAGACACCTGTCAGCCAATTGTCCCAATACTTTTGCTCCTTCAAAATAAAGAGGTTCAACAGTTTGTTTAATTGACCCAAGAGGGTAGAATTGAATTGAATTTATTAAAAAATAAAACACTTAGGAGTTGTACTTATCAGTCATGTTTTTTTTTTTTTCAAGAGAACTGATTATTATTAGAATTCACAGTGAAAATCCCAGTTTAGACTTCACTGTCCCAATACTTTTGGAAGGCACTGTTTTTGAAACATACAGTCAATCATATCAGCTTGTTCTGTTGAGTGGTACACTTACAATGACTTAAGGTGTCACAATTTTCCCTGAGCAACAATTTTTCCTGTATTGAATTAAGTACTGTACCTGAAACCCCAGAGTGCAATTGAATATTTTTTGCTTCCTCAGACAAGTACATTTAAGAAGTGAGCTGTTTAAAATGTGGATGAGAACCAATAAAGAAGAAATAATAGTTCTCTGCTATAAAAAATAGCATACTGACCACAGATCACAGTAAAACTGGGTCATTTTGGCTTGGTTTATTTGACTTTTTAAGTTGTCACAATTTTTAGGGTGTCATAGTGGGGCTTATTTTAACAGACATGCACATTCATTGCAAGAGAATGGCTTTTTACAGTTAGTGTTTGTATTGCTGTTTTGCTAAACACAAGTACAGAAAAAGGGACAGTTTTTTTGTGAAAAGTGCAGACAATTTATGAAGGTTAATGGTCTCATTGTACAACGCATAACATTTCATTCTGCACTTTCAGACTTTGACAGATCTGTAAATTACACAGGTCTGATTCCCTGATGCCACAAATATCAATGGGTAGGCAAATTAACAGGCAAGAAGGATACATTTCTTGCTGAAAGCTGGATTTCTTTTGTTAAAAGTACCATTTTGGTAAGCAACACATCCCTGTGATATTTAAAATAAAAAAGTAAATCATTCAAATAAAGTGCATGCTCTTCATGCTTGCTAAAGAAATATGCTTTACTACATGGACAGATACATATTGGGGTGTAAGCTGAACTAAAGGAAAGCCAATAAAAGTTGGTATACATGGGAGAAATCAAAATGTAAGCCTTGGTGTCCAAAATTCAGGTATGCACTAGACCTACCTTGAAGTGTTTACAACAAACAAATCATCTTTATAGCAAAGCAACCTTTATTAAATTAAAAATAAAAACCTCAAAAACACATTCACCAATCAGGAACCTCTACTCCAGGGCACTAGCACTTGGTAGATGATCGAGGAACATTCAGACAAAATATCTAGCTTTAGAAAAGCGAAACAGATTAAAAGGTTAAACATATCTGTAAATTAAAGATCTAACATGTTTAAAATAACATTAAAGGTGCTGCCTACCTGTTTCAATTACTTTGATGCAGTCGTTGACATTGTCTGTATGATAGCTTACCTACCTACTTAACCAACAGGGAGTTCTGTAACCTTTAAGAACATAGAACATAAGTTTACAAACGAGAGGAGGCCATTTGGCCCATCTTGCTCGTTAGCAAAATAATTCTGATGTAACTTAGTACCTGTTCCTATGTGTAAAAAAACAAAACAGCTGTAAGTCTACAGAGACAATAAAAATAAAACTTACTAATATGACTGTATGCTTGGGGTGGTGATGTGATGATGCTTCTAATGTGATATCTTGCTTGCTTCTGAGCCGCAAGCAAATCCAGTCTGGTTTCCATGTTTGAGAGTTCTACTTGTAGAGATGCTCACACATCACGTTTATTCCAGTGCTTTGCTTTTATGGTGGTGTGACAGAGAGCAAATGAATCAGAGTCAACAATCTCTCTCCCGACTTGTGAGGGTGCGATATAACAGGAACAGTGTGTCCCGGACTAGATGGTTTGACACTTCATTCCAGGGTCAGTCGGAAGTCGGCCATCCAAAAAGGGGGAGAAGCCACAATACTAGAAGTCAGCGTCTCACTGTCAGTCATGGATTGAAGGAGAGGTGATTGCACTCACTGTCAAAAGGAGCAGGACTGAAGGCATATCGGGCTGTGGCCGAGCAATCTGTTCCTTGTGCTATGGTTACGCAAAGACCTACGAGGAAAGACCTGTGTACTAACTGTGTTTTGTTTGTTTTGTCCTGTCTAGTAACTGTTGTATTTGTCATTGTTAGACGGCTAAACTATCCAGGAGCTGTTGCTAAGGGGTCACTTTCCAAACCAGGACTTCACATCCCTACTGTGCACATTACCTGTACTTCATCATCTACACTAAGTGCATTCATTGTGGACTTGTGACCGTGTTGTATTTGCATGTGTGTATTACATACCATGTCATATTATTTCCAAACTGAACCCATTGTTTTGCACAGAGCGGTACACATTGATGTGTAGAGTCTGTGCTGATTATTTATGTGTTGTCGGCACACAACCCAGCCAAATAAAGAACTGTTTTACCGTGTCTGTTTATCCTGAGCACGGCATCATCACTACACCTGCAACATGTTCAAAACGTACATATGCCAACAAAATTGCTAAACTGGTAATGTCTGTGGATTCGTTGAGTTGTAGTAAAAAATAAAAAAAAAGATAGGCTTCTTCAGCCCATCTGTGAGTTGATCTTTCATGTCGAGATATGTCTTCAATTCTTCTAGCCACTGTATTGTATGAAAGAGGTACACAACTCACCCTTTTGGCTGCAGCTTCGCCCAGCACTTCCCGACAGATATATTAACAGACGGCATTATCAACTCTTCCCCTATTGAAAATGGCTTTTTGGTCTTTGCAATACAAAGTGAGGCCAAGTAAGATGCTTTCAATGTAGCTCCACTTACATTTGCATGTTGCATTAGTTGTTGCTGATACTTTAATTCATCACGCTTTCTTTAAAAGAACTCTGCTGGTTTGGATTTCAATTCAGCATGTTTTGTTTTTAGGTGCTGAATTAGTTTGGATGGCTTCATTGCATCATTACTAAGTACCTCTCCACATATAAAAAACTGATGCTTAGGTGCCTCTGCATCGCCAGATTAAATAAATCCAAACTTAATAGCATTGTAGTTTCAATTGAAGCTAGATCTTTTTTTCTTTGTTTTTGTTGCATCTCTTTCCTCATGCCTATCTTCTTCATTGAGTTCATAAACTTTACTCCCACTTGTGCCACACTCATGTTTGCATTTTTCACTGCTGCTGTCCGGTCCTGTATTTATCTGTCTTTTTGTTGAACAAACTGTCCAAAGAAACTTGTTTTGACATAACTTTATCACTATTGACTTCTCAACTTTAACGGAGCATTTAAATCTTACTGAATGTAACAGGGAGAGATCTGTGCTGACTCTGCTGACGTGTTCACGGGCTGCAGGAAGAGGGCGGCAGTCGCCCAACAACCGCCTGTGAGTCATGGCAGTGACACGGGGAGGTGGGAAAGTGGGTGTGTGGACTTTCCCCCTCTCTGAATGGCTGAGAGGCGGGTCTTGGGTGATTGTTGGTCCTATAAAATAACGCTCTGTTGTTTCCTCAGGTCTGCCCACTTAGACGCGCTAAGAGTGCGGAAGCTTTGATTCGGGATCGGGAATCAGCCGGGAGAGAAATAAAGATTCACAGAGAGAGAGAGCGGGGAATCTTTGGGCAGACCCCGGCGTATTGTGAAAGAGCAGGCTAGATAGCCGATAGAGTAGGACGGTGATCCGGGTCGTGCGGGTAGCGGCGACCGGGATAACGCTGCCGAGTGCAGCACCTTTTATTTGTAGTTTTGTTACTGTTTTTTTTTTCCCTTGTTCTTTTCGCCTTCTGTTTTCATTATTATTTCTTTGAGCACCTGTGAGTGCATTTGCTGTTTGTGTACCAGCTGTGGTATTTCCCTGGTGCTGTCTATCATCGTTGATAGGCAGCCCACGGTCAACAGTGCCCTCTGCCGGAGAAAAACAAGAACCGATCTAAAATAAAACTGGGCACCTGTGTGGTGTTTTCAAGTACACCTGTCTGTCTCCTAGTCAGTGAATTACCCACACCCCTTCCACATTGAACAATAATCTTACCGTCACAAAACTGATTACAGTAGCAACAGGCCCACACACCACTACGGCTTTCATTTTCTGTATAACGTCATGTGACAGGATGACCATAGCAGTGACATCATACCAGGAAGTGAACACAAACGAGGCAGTACGTGGGTCAAATGAAACGCTGGTTGTGCTCAGGATTTATTACACAATGTAATAAACATGGTGAAGGGTAAATACATTGTTAATCTGACTACTGTACTAGTTAATAGTACAGTACATGTATGTGTTCTCATGCAGAGCATCTCATCCCTCAAAAATAGCTACAGATGTTTGACGGAAAATGTGAGGCTGTCGTTCCAAACCTCTTGGGTACATAGGACAGATAATTTTTCAAAGACATTTCTAATAGATAATATTGTTCCCCTTTTTTCTCAGACCATTGTGCTCACAACTATTCGGTCTCCCTCATCATGGTTGACCTGTTGTGTAGGAGACACCTGCTATAAAAAATTGGCACAGGAGGGGCATCCAAAAGAAATCCAAAAAGCAAAAGAAAAAATTAATTTTATTATTGTGTACATTAATAATCTTAATTTACCACATGTCTACTTACATCCAAGATAATGTTTTAGGTAGAAATAAGTTGAAATTTCTGTTTGACTGTTTTAACATGAGAAAGGTGTGTTGGTGATGAGTGTGCAGGAGTACTGCTGGCTGCTATGATTCCAGACCTGGGTGAGGGTCTAAAGGTACATTGTAAAGGATATCCTGGGGACTTTTCTCCTTGTGAGATCTAAAAAAAAAGTGGGTATTTAAAACAACTGTTAGTCCCCTGGCATTAACAACTGGGAGAACTCCATCAAGAAAAAAAAAAAAAAAAACAGTAAGTCATTATTTACTGTGATTGGTGAAAACAACAGGGCTTTGTAGTTTCACATATATGATACATTTATTTTCAGAAAAGGCGCAGCAGAAAACTGGAATGCAGACAACTCTTCGCTGAGGAGGTTAAACAAAATCCATAACATGCCAGTGAGTAAGAACACCATTTGTGTCTGTAGAATAATCAATAATGTGTCATGATTTATAATCTACTTTCACTTCACGGCTCCGTCAAGTGAGAATACAAAAAGGAAGAAAGGGAAGAAATGAAAAGTCATGGACATGAGAAGCAAAGAAAACACATACAAATTATGCTGAAAATATCTATTCTTCATTATTTTTTGTCTTCACAGCATTTTGGAGTGCTGAATAAAAATAAAGATTTCATGAAAACCTAAAAGTAATCATAAGAACATAAGAACATAAATAAGTTTACAAACAAGAGAAGGCCATTCGGCCCATCTTGCTCGTTTGGTTGTTAGTAGCTTATTGATCCCAGAATCTCATCAACAGCTTCTTGAAGGATCCCAGGGTGTCAGCTTCTACAACATTACTGGGGAGTTGGGGGAGACCCTCACGATTCTCTGTGTAAAAAAAGTACCTCCTATTTTCTGTTCTGAATGCCCCTTTGTCTAATCTCCATTTATGACCCCTGGTCCTTGTTTCTTTTTTCAGGTCGAAAAAGTCCCTTGGGTCGACATTGTCAATACCTTTTAGAATTTTGAATGCTTGAATTAGGTTGCCACGTAGTCTTCTTTGTTCAAGACTGAACAGATTAAATTATTTTAGCCTGTCTGCATATGACATGCCTTTTAAACCTGGAATAATTCTGGTTGCTCTTCTTTGCACTCTTTCTAGAGCAGCAATATCTTTTTTATAGCGAGGTGACCAGAACTGAACATAATATTCAAGATGAGGTCTTACTAATGCATTGTACAATTTTAACATTACTTCCCTTGATTTAAATTCAACACTTTTCACAATGTATCTGAGCATCTTGTTGGCCTTTTTTATAGCCTCCCCATGTTGTCTAGATGAAGACATTTCTGAGTCAGCAAAAACTCCTAGGTCTTTTTCATAGATTCCTTCTTCAATTTCATTATCTCCCATATTATATTTATAATGCACATTTTTATTTCCTGCGTGCAGTACCTTACATTTTTCTCTATTAAATGTCATTTACCATGTGTCTGCCCAGTTCTGAATCTTGTCTAGATCATTTTGAATGACCTTTGCTGCTGCACCAGTGTTTGCCATTCCTCCTATTTTTGTGTCATCTGCGAATTTAACAAGTTTGCTTACTATACCAGAATCTAAATCATTAATGTAGATTAGGAATAGCAGAGTACCTAATACTGATCCCTGTGGTAATCCAATGTTGAAAACATACAAAACCAAAACAAGAAACTGTATTAAATATTTTTTTTTATATATATATATATATATATTATATATATATATATATATATATATATATATATATGTTAAACCTTTGTTTTTTTTTTTTTTTATTTCAGGTTTCTGTCTTTTTCTCCATTTGATTGTTTTTGAGAATACATTTTGTCAATTCACTATACACCTTTGCAGATGTCTTTTTTGTTTACAAACAATAAGGGTAAAATAACATGATGGAGGGAGAGTAAGGAAGGCCTAATATTTAAGGTGACCACATGTCCCGTTTTGGACAGGACAGACCCACTTTTGGAACACTGGTCTCAGTGTCCCCAGAATCTTTCTTGGGATGCTCATTTCATCCCTTTTTTCCCCCAGAGAATTGCAATGCCGGTAACAGAATATTGTATTTTCATGCAGGCTGCTGTGTTACTACCATATCAGACTAATTATAGTACATTGACCAGGGTTGTCAGTTCAGCTTAAAACTAGTGGAATTGGGCTTGTCCCTTACAGTTTTCCTTTGTCGCTTTTAGCACATATTTTGGGCTTTTTCTGTTCCTGGTTGTTTATGTCAAAAGTAAAAAGCATAACAAATGTTTGAGGTCAATGCATGGATAAAAACTGTAGGTTCCTGGACTCAGTGAGCAGCACAAGACTATAATCTTCCACGTCTACCCACTTATCAGCCTCAGACCCCTCCCCTGGCCTACCATTCGCACCGCTGCTGTGCCAAATTCTGCCAATTGCTGAATTTTGCACTACTTTGAGATATGCACACACACATACATTATATATATATATATATATATATATATATATATATATATATATATATATATATATATATATATATATATTAACAGATTAATCGGGCCAATTAATCAACTAATCAATTGATCGAATATACATTTTTTCACAATTTAATCGAGCAGAATTTTTTCACATTATAAAATGTCACATATCCTCCCTGACTGCTTACCTGGTCTGATCAAAGTTACAAGCGGTGCCGTTATACCGGTGCTACACGGTACACTCGGTGCAAGCGGTGCACATGGTGCTCGGTGCACATGGTGCACATTATACCGGTGTGGCATGACATGCGGTGCTCGGTGCACGCGGTGTGCACAGTATCTATCATTGTCCCTTCGGGCGATGCATGTTCCAGGCGTGGAGAATCGGACAGAGGACATCCTCTCAGCTTCATCCTCAGGTGGTGGAGCGTATTTGGGAATGGTTCGGGAAGGCGCAGGTCGATCTCTTCGCCTCGGTGAAGACGACTCTTGCCCCTGTGTACTCCCTCCACCGCTGCGACGATCCACTCGGCGTCGACGCCCTATATGGCCCAAAGCACTCCTTTACGCGTTCCCATCTCTACCGTTACTCCCGGCCTTTCTCAAAAAGATCCAGTCAGAGAAGGCGTCAGTTCTCCTAGTGGACCCCAGGTGGCCCAGGAGATTCTGGTATTCATCCCTGTGCCAGCTATTGAACGGCCCGCCCTGGGAGATCCCGCTTTGCCGAGATCTCCTCAGCTAGGCGAGAGGCACACTTTAGCACCTGGAGCCGGGCAGGAGAATGGCCCCTGCAAGGGACCACGGGTCAGCCTTAGGGCTATCCGATGTGGTCGTGGGTACACTGTAGAATGCTAGGGCTCACTGTACACCTATAAGTGGAAATATTTTCGCACATTTTCTGACTACCCGGTTTCTTCGAGGTGTTCCTAGGAGGGCTACTCCACAGTTTGATATGGAGGAGGAGGATAAGAAGTTGAACCTTCTCTGCCCGGTACGGGGATTGAGATGTTATGTGGATAGGACGAGAGTGCTGCGTCAATCTGACCAGCTCTTCGTCTGCCATGGAACACCGACCCTGGGACAGCCCCTTTCGAAGCAGCGACTGTTGCATTGGATAGCGGACACAGTTTCGACTGCGTATGACGGTGCTGGCTTCCCCCCACCTGGGCGGGTAACCGTACATTCCACGATAGTTGTGGCTATGTCATGGGCCCTCTTTCAATGTGCCTCCATGGCTGAGATTTGTGATGTGGCTAGCTGGGATACCTTGCATGCATACTTTTTTCAGGTTCTATCACCTGAATATGATAGATCACTCATTGCCTTTTGTGGGTACTAGGATCTTCGAGGTTGCATGCTCGCACTGCCGAACTTGGTCAGGTAGGACTTAGTGTCCCTCATATACTGCCGTTCTTTTCTCCCTCGTGACGGCTCTGTTACACGTTTCCCATAAAGATGTTTTGGTGGCCATCTTTGAATTGAAAGGGAACGTTAGTTTACCTACCATATGGTTCCCAGAAATATGGCCACCAACTGCGAGGTCGCATCGGCCGACATCACGGTTTCGTCGTGAAAAGACAGTGAATCTTCCCTGCGTGATGGTTAAGTACCCTCGGTAGAGCTCGGTGACACCTACCAATAGGCAGGAGTATATCCCATAAAGATGTTTTGGTGGCCATCTTCTCTTTCAGGGAACCAAGTTTACAGTAGGTAAACTAACGTTCAGAAGGGAGACTACCAGAGAGAAGGTTGTAGGGTGAGATATGGTCTTTGAAAGATTTCTGTAAGTACTCAAGAAGAACTGTTACTGTGTGGAATAGTTGTTCTGTTGGTAAAGTTACCAATTCTTTTCTGTACAGTGAAACAGCTTAGCTGGATTGTCCTAGTTAGGGACTGGTGGTTGGTTAGCAATCATTGTTAGAGTAGGTTTGTGTGTTTGTTTATTTTTGCTTTATCAACCAAAAATGTATGTTATGGCATTTCACTGCAACTCCTGTGTTTTACGTATTTCCTACTGTGGGTTGACTTGGCCATCGGTCACTCTACTACAATATAGATGCACGCTTTACTTACCCAGGGTTGTGTATTCGCAGAGTGTAGAACAGGTGTGCAGAGAGAAGGAGAAAATAAAAATAAAAAGAAAGTAACAATTGCTACAACATACTGGAAACAACAGCACAGTACTTGTTTGTCCACTGTTTTGTCTATTGATTTTGGCCTAAAGTGCTGTGTGCTGTTTTGTATTTTATTTTTCTGTGTGTAATAAAATACTGAGGGCCGCGGCATCTCAGTTTCGCCCGCAGTTGCTGTGTGTTTTAGTTTCATTTCCTGGGCTGACGTAAACCCTACAGCCATGCCTGTTCACAAGTGGTGTCAGAGGGGGATAACAGTGCCTCCAAAATATTCTCCCTGCGGGAGAATATTTTGAAGAACATTTTTTTGTTTTGTGCAATGGCAGAAGATACAATCAGGCTGTGGGACTGCATCCATGACAATGCGGGGCTGGAGGCCGAGTCTATGCCCGTAGCCACCCGGGTCCTGGGGCTGATGGACAGGGAGCGATAGCTGGCCTATGAGAGGGAACACACCTCAAACACCCTGGAAGAAGGTATGGAGTTGGTCCTCTGCTACTGAGGCAGCGACAAAGAGAATAGCAACCAAGGTAGCAGGGTCTCCAGTGCAAGAGGGAGAAGCCCCGCTGACTCCAGCGCCCAGAAGAGGGAGTCCGTGCATCTAGCACCCAGAAGGGATGAGCCTGTGCATCCAGCGCCCGGAAGGGGAGAACCCGTGCATTCAGAACCCAGAAGGGGGGGAGCACGAGCAACCAGCGTCTTGAAGGGGGGCGTACGAGCGTCCAGTGCCCGAAATGGGGGAGAATGAGCATCCAGCGCCCAGAAGGGGGGAGCACGAGCGTCCGGCGCCCAGAAGGGGGGAGCCACCTCTGTCTCCACAGCCTCCACCGCCAGGGGGAGAGCAGCAGGAACTGCCTCTGCCTCCACTGCCAGAGGGAGAGCAGAAGGAGCTCCCTCTGCCTCCGCCATCATATATAATTGTATTTAGACATGAGGATGGCAAAATCACTTCACATGCAGATTAAAAGGGGTATTTGCATCTGTGCACAGGATTGCACAAATTAGTTCATGTGCTAGGTTTCAAGTGAATAATTAAATTAGTAATTGAATCCTGGCACAACAGTATATATAGAGGCACATTTTACTCACTCAGGGTTGTGTGTTCGATGAGTGGAGAACGGGTGTGGCGAGAGAGAAGGAGAAAATAAAAAGTAAGAAAAAGAAATTGCTACAACATGCTGGAAGCACCAGCACAGTACTTGTTTGTCTGTTCGTCCACTGTTTTGTCTTTTTGTTCATCTATTTATTTTGGCCCAAAGTGCCATGTGCTGTTTTGTATAAGTGTTTTATTTTTCTGTGTGTTTAATAAAACACTGAGCGCTGCAGCATCTAAGTTTCGCCAGCAGTTGTGTGTTTTGGTTTCATTTTCTGGCCTGATGTCATCCCTACAGCCAGCCTGTTCACAGAAGGGTAATTAATTCCCCAGATATGTGAATAAAAATATCAAAACAATCTATATTATGTTGAAAAAAATATTTCAGCAATATGTTTACCGCAGGAGACAACAACGGTTTTGAGACACGTGGAAAGACGGCCGGAGTGGGTGGCGTCAGACCAGAGCAGTGTTGCCAGGTCTGCGGTTTTCCCACGGAATTGGACTACTTTCAAGAGGTCTCGTGGTTTTTTGGGCTAGTATAATAAAGTTATATATATATATATATATATATATATATATATATATATATATATATATATATATATATATATATATATATATAAAATAACATTATTTAAATTAATAAACTTTTGCAGCCTACCGCTGCATGCACACAAACAAGGTAAAACTGTGTTTCCCTATAAAAAAACATGTTGCACATGACCACAACCACCACTGCGCATGACCATGTGAGTGGACAGGAGAGACGAATGATTGTGTTAATTGACAGTGAAAAAGCAGCCATATTAAGAAACGGTAGAAATATCCAAACCGCTAAAAAGCAGGAAAAGTAAAGAAGTTTAAGAAAAGTAAAGAACCAGAGATGCAACTGGGTAAGTGGGCTAAATACGGAAACAAAATCCTGCAAAGACTGGGAGAAAGAAAAAGGGTTAAAAGAGTGGATTAGCAGTGTACCTGGCGATGACTCAAAAGCAGCGTGTAGGTACTGTAAATGTGAAGTCCGAGCACATCACAGCGATCTGTTAGCTCACTGTAAGACAGAGAAACACACTAGAAATGCGGCTCCATTTTCAAATGCAAGAAGCTTATTTGACATGGGATTTTAATTCCTTTAAAATATGTGAGTTGAAGCTGGGAGCCCATATTGCCATTCCAGCATCCTCACAGTAGATCATTTGGGATGCAGAGTCAGGGAAGTTGCACAGAAGGATATTAGTCTTCATAGAACAAAATGCTCCGCACTTATAAAATCTGTCATCGGGCCCGTTGTTCATCAGGAGATGCTTGAAGATATCGGCAAAGAGCTATACTCTCTAATTGTAGACGAAAGCACAGACATCAGTGCAAACAAGCAACTCTGTGTAGTGTTAAGGTACTTCAGTAAAAAACTTGAATGTATCGTGACTTAGTTTGCCGGGATTGTTAGCTTGCCAGCCAGTGATTCTCATAGCATTGCAAAAGCCTTATTCAAATTCTTAAAGGAAAACCAATTGGAAGTGGAAAGATGCATTGGTCTGGCAACAGGCAGTTGCATTACAATGTGTGGGAAAAATAATTCGGTACTAACAAAGTTAAGGCAGGTGAATCCAAAAATTGTGTACATGAAGCATGTTTGTCATTCACTGCAGCTCTGTGCATCTAAAACAATGGACGTACTTCCTCGAAACATTGAGTACACTGTATCATAGACATGCTCGTGGTTTTCCCACAGCACTCAGCGTCAAAATAACTACCGCAATCGCTATGCCACCATTAATGTTGGAGAAGCCCCGATGAAGATTTTGCAGCTTTCTGACACAAGATGGCTCACAATTAGACTGTGTGTTGATCGAGTCATTTCTCAGTAATAAGAGCTGAAGTTGCATTTAGCTTACAAAGGACACTGAAAGGAACTACAAAGCTGAACTACTGCACCAGATGTATTCAGACCGCTTAAACAGAATGTATCTGTTTTTTCTTCAGCCCGTTGTCAGTGAGGTCAACAGAATAAACAAGCTGTTTCAGCTTGACAGCGCCAATCCAGCAAAACTTCTTGCTGATTTAATGACATTTTACCGCAGTTCGATCCAACGACCTCATGATTTTCCAACATGGTCATCTGCAATGGATTTTGACATAACATCCGACAGAAACAGCTTGCCATTTTCAGCAGTGGACTTCGGGATTAATTTCCATTTAGTAGTGTCAGAATCAAAGATCCAACCTCAGAAAGCAGAGGATGTCAGACGCAGATGCAGAGATTACATGTTCGAGTTTCTGAAAGAGACAAAACAAAGATTGCCTCCCAATATTCAGCAACTTGAGCCACTAATCGTTCTCAGTGTAACTGTTGTACTCCGTTCCAAAAAGCCACAGCTGGCAAATTTATCATTTTTGCCACTATAGAATGGAGATCTTGGCAATCTCAAACAGCAATGGCAAGCTTTAAACAATGTACACAGGGTGCACACTGAAGAAGACAGCCAAATTGAAGAGTTCTTGATTGAAGTGGCGAAACACACCGATTCAGCTGGTGACAAAGATTTCACTGAACTTGGACTTTTTGCCTTATCTCTTTTAGCCCTACTATTTAGCAATGCATGAGCAGAACAAGCTTTTTTTCACAAATAGCCCTAATCAAGAGGAAACTACGAAACCGAATGCAAGAGAAATTGTTGGAAAACATTCTTAGGGTCAGAGCATATATGCAGCGTAATAAGATGTGCTGCAACCAATTTCAGCCATCCAAAGAAATGCTGTCACTGTTTACAGGCGACATCTATGAAGCAAATAACGCAGAAGATGGTGTCGACTCAGAGGAGCTTTTTTGAAACTAAAACAAATATAAGAAAAAAAAAACAAATATATTTTATTTTGTACATACTTTTTTCTTTGTACATTTTTAAAATGGACTTGAGATACACCTGTATGGTAATAACAGCTGGCCCTTGCACGAGGAGATTGAAGGTAAGAAGTTAAAAATGTTTTTGTGTGTTATATTTCAATGCATGGGGCATATTTTCAATTCAGTGTTAACTTTTTTCTGTTTATTTAAAAAAAAAGGCAAGCTGTTGGGTCTATTTTTTGCAATTTGTTAAAGTGCATTTAATTGATGTGGATGTTTAATTGATGTAATTAATGCGATAATCTAGTTAGGTTGGTGGTATAACTTTAAAAGATTGAACTGTTTTCTTCTTTGGGAAACAGTAGCAGCATTAAAGGAATCACACTGTAATCCAGTTGCTGGGATGAATGCTAATTGTGCCTTCAGAGTTTCGTATGACTTTTTAATTTTTTTAATTACGTATGGATGAGCTGTGCTGGGGTCTGCCATTTTTATCACATCTATACTAGATATCTTTTCTTACGAAAACTAGATTTTTTATCCATAGGGCTACATGTTAATAGCTATAAGCTTGGTTTCTGTAAGAAAAAAAAACATGGGCTAGGTTTGAAGTGACTTTGGACTATAAACACTGTAGAAATCTGTCAACTCTGGACCAGAACCAGGAAATAAAGAGAGAGATGGAGTTTGGTGGAGCTGAGCGAATGGTCTCGCTCAGTATTTAATGAATGCACAGACAGACAGAAAATAATCGGTTATAACAAACACGGCACATTCACCAAAATAAACAGACAAACAAAACGGACTAAACAAAACACGGTGAGCAGATATTTAACTACGACGATGATTATTATTATTATTATTATTATTATTATTATTATTATTATTTATTATTATTATTATTATTATTATTATTATTATTATTATTATTATTATTACCTCCGTCTCCAATCCCGTTCTCCACTCACTGAAAACACAACCCCGAGTATGTGAAAACATGCAGCTTTTATGCAGCTGTACTGAGACTCGACTGTTAATCAATCATTCAATTGGAGTCGCGGTACAACTGCACGTGAATTAATAAAGTGCAATTCCTCGTGCTCACATATTATTACTTTTTACTTGCACGTGAAGTGCTGTGCAATCCTCGTGCCTAAATACAAATATACATTTTAAAGACTTGTGTTACACAGACCCGTTTATATCCCGTGTACCAGTGACTATACACCAACATTAAAACACAACACAAAATACACACAGGGGCGGGCACTTTGCCACAGTATGGACAAGCATACATGTTAATTGTTTATGGTTACAACCACATATGTTGTCCACTTAACCTATAAAATCCAGAAAACTTTAATATACAGTAAATCATTAAAAAAATTGCTAACATAGAACTGGATTTTTAACTACTCCTTATTAGGTTTTATTGAAAATGCCGACTTGTTTAAGGTAAATATTCCAGTTAAGGGCCATGCAATGAAAATAAATTTAATTTAAGAGTAAAATAAAAACATAAAACCAGCGGAATTATGGAAAGCATGATTACAGCATTGTTTTACCTTCCTAAACTGAATTACTCATGCTTTATCCTTACAGTACTGAAAACAGCCCAAAGAGATACCATTTAAAACATGGAATATATGTTCTTTTTAGTATAGCATAGTCTTCAAAACACTTTATTTGTGGTTACTGAATCCTTGTGACAGTGTTTTAGAAACATCCTTCATTTAAAATGGAAGGAAGTAAATGAGCAAACTTTGAGCTTCTTCAGTTCTGTTGTGCTGCAAGTACACAGTATTACATTATATATAACTGACAAGATGGAGGTCTTGTTTACTGGTGTACAAAATACAGAGACAAAACAGGAAACGAGTTTGAAAGGGACATTTGGAGTGCCTCCTGTGGGACTTTTGAATAGGAACATGACAAAACATGTACAAGTACCATTAAAGGGTCCTTATACCCTTTTAAAAATTCAATAAAGCTTTTCATCTCCACATAGGCTTTCAAGCCTGTGATATTAGACCAGGATCTTGGTTCCCTTTTCTATTGAGTATTTTAGACTGAAAATAAATAAATGGCATTTATGTAAAGAAAACACTTCAAAGATGAAGAAACTCAATTAGGAAGAAACAGTATGAAAGAGCTAGTTCAAAATCTTAGGAAAGAAAAAGAAAACAGAAAGAAAGAAATTCTAGGTCAGTAGCTCCCATCAGACCAGGTCTAAAGAAGATACAAACAGGTCTAAATAACATATACATGTGTTAATGGTAGCAGCCTACAAGTAAACTGTGCATTTAGACACTGATTCTAATTTATAGTACATTTAAATTAATCTGAAGAAAATATCTTACAAGTGAAAACACTACCATTTAGCTGGGTTTTGGAAAAAATATTGTTTACATGTATGTGTACGGGCAGTGTGTTTATAGCTAATTTTAAAAAGGGAAAAAGATGTCCATGTTTTCCAGTGTGTGTGGATATGCTAGCCTCATGGAAGTAAAATTGCATTTTATGTAATGCCGTAGTTATTTGGAATGGGACCTTTGCTAAATGAAGTTCCAGTATTTGTTTCTTTTTTGGATTATTTTACAATATGTCTATCACTGAGATGTGTATTTGGGCTGACCAATCAGAACAGGGCATAGGATGTTGGAACGACAAGGAGGTAAACGTTGGTCAAATGACGGTCCGCAGAGCAGTTCTGTAAAAGCTATATGTCCAAAACCATTTAACATTTACAAAAAATGATGGTTAACATAAAGAGTCCTCTACAAGGGGACAGATTATCCCTGTAACGTACAAGTGGCTAAATTAAACACAATTTGTAATGCAGAAGGATTTAGTAGCAACTTGAATAAAAAAGGGGCCAAGTTTAACATTACCTCTTTATAAGGTGACTTTTATTTATATTGTGTGGGCCCATTTGTGACATGAATCCATGTATCCAGATTTGTCAGGACTTGACCACAGTTCCCCTTTCAGGACCAAGCATTTTTCAGTGGGATGTTCCCCCAGGACCAGGAGTTTTGTTGGCTGTAGCTAACTCTTGTAAAAATTCACTACAAATCTCTATTTTACAGTAGCATCTTGGAAATGGTGTTCTTTTTTTAGAACACTCTGGGGAACATTATAAAGTAATTCAGAAACCATACAAAATGTTTGCTTTTTTTTCAACATAATATTTAATTGTTTATTTATTTATTTAGTGTTTTTATTATGTATTCTGCTTAGAGATACATGTATAAAAACATGTTACTCTATGACCTTACAATACTTCCTGAAAATTTTGTTGAAAAATATTGATGTTTGGGCAAATTAAAATACATTATTCATTCTTCCTTTTTATGCAACGGGTGCCATGCAGACAACAGTTGGGGACAGATCAGGCATCTGCCAGTTATCTATGTCAAAGATACTGAGTGACGTCACAGATGCACTTTTCCGTAGGGCAACAGAGTATATATGATTTCCAATTGGGGATGTGGAACACAACAGAATCAAACACGCCTTTTATCAGTTGTCTGGCTTCCCAAATGTGTTAGGAGTAATAGATTGCACACATGTTGCAATATCCCCTGATTCTCAGAATGAAATAGCATTCCAAAAACAGAAAACACTACCATTCATTAAATGTGCAAGTTATATGTGATGCTCAATGCATTATCACAGATGTAGTTGCAAAGTACCCTGGCTCATGCCATGACTCATTCATCCTAGAGAACAGTGCCTTGTTTAGAAAATCTGAACCGGGGGTTCTAAGTGGAGGCTGGCTTTTATGTAAGTTGCATTTATCATGATTTGTCTTTTGAGTAACATATTTGTTTTGAAAGTATTTTATTTTTGTTTTTTTTACAATATCTTTATATGTATTTGTTAATTGTTGCAGGTGTCAGCGCATACCCACTTAAAAGATGGTTTATGACCCCAATACTAAACCTGCAAATACAACCAGACATAAAACACAATGCTGCTCACATTTCAACTTGAAATGCCATCGAGAGGTGTTTCGGGATTCTGAAAGATAGACATCTTCATAAATCTACTAGTGAGCTACATTATGACCCTGGTAAGGTATGCAAGGTGACAGTGGTGTGTTGCATGCTTCACAATATTGCCACTCAGTGTGGTCTGGAGCGGGTACTGGATAACGGAGAGAAAATGCTACCAGGGGACATACATGAAGAGCAGCATGAACGCTATCAATGAAACCACAGGGCACATGCAAGAACAGTACTTAGTAAGTATGTTCATTGAAATTAATTATTCCAAGCAATAAGGTACTTTTGATAAATATTTATATATAAAAGAAACATACAGCATTAACATATAACCTAAAGCATAAATACCGAACAGACGCGTATTGTTGTTTAACATTTTTATTATGTTTTGTGTCACAGAAACATTCCAAACATTCCGAATTTTATAACATGTTTATTATTACAACCATGGAATATATTATTCTGTTAATGATTTGCATGGCTTCCTTTCTCTGGCGCTCCATCACTGTGCCATGCCAAGAACCTTGCCCTTGCCACGCAGTCGACCTTGTTTAGGTGCAGCTGTTGGGTTTTGGCACTGAAACAACTGGGATAGCTGTATCAGTAGTCTAAATGTCCCGTAAAGTTTGGTCCTGTAAAGGTAGTCAAAGTAATTTGACTCTCCATATAGGTTAATGTTTATTTTATTTTTAAAAAATTTAGCTGACTTCTCATATGGTGAGTTGTTTTGGGTCTTATAAATTATGGCCTAACATCCTATCGACTTAATGATTACACCATTTCAAGACTTCAGTACTTTTTTTTTTTTCATTTACAGAAGCAGAACATCTGACCTTCGTCTTGACGTGATAAATCAACTGCCAGGTTGCCATGGCTACTGAATCTTTTCTCCACAGTTTCCTGTCAGCAGTGATTGCAGGAGGGTAACAATTAAAAAAAAATAAAGAAAAGTATGTTGACATTTGGAAGCAAAAAATACTTCTCTCTCTCTCTCTCTCTCTCTCTCTCTCTCTCTCTCTCTCTCTCTCTCTCTCTCTCTCTGTGTGTGTATATATATATATATATATATATATATATATATATATATATATATCTATATATGGGTACATATGCCATATATAGAATATTTTCATAATAGTATATGGAACAAATCTATATATATATATATGTCATGTATGGAGAATTGTTTTCAAAAGACAGTAATGGAACAAATCAGGCAGAATAAAGTGTTGAATTCACTTAGGCTAGATTGTAGGCATATAAAAAGGAATGTCCATCACAACTAAAACCAGTATGGTTCCTGCTGATTAAACTCAGTTCAAAATAGCTTAATTATATGTACTGCCTCTTCACCAAGCATGCTGATTTGTATTAAATCCAGTTATTATTCAGGGGACAAGCATAATTTAAACATAAAATGTGCTACTTAGGTTTCTGGCAATCCCTCCTACTGTGTGGAAAATATTGGGAGTTGTCATGTAAGCAATCATAAAATCACATTCAAGATTTACAGACAATGTTAACTGTTTGTTTAGCTGTGAAATTATATACAGTCTTCACATATTAAGAAAATAATGTCTCAAACACAATAAACTACCTTAAATATAGGTTATTAGTTTTGTTTTCGTTTTGGAACCAGTATATATAACAAAATATTGACACAGTTCAATTAGGCAAACAGTCTTTCTGGGCTATCTGTTTAAACATATCAAACCTCCAGGGAAGTATTAACGCTTCCTTTATTTGTTATTTATTTAAGGGAAGGTGAAAGTTGCAAGCTCTAAATAATATATCCACTTGACTGTAAGGTTCTAACAAGGTCAGTTCCCCAGGGGTGTTGGACGCTCTTAATAATTTACTTTACTTAGACTAGAGAACATTCATACCCCAACAATATACACTATTGCTCTTTGTGTGTTTATGGGGAGGTCTTGCATCTAGTAGATTTGATTTTATTTGATAGTTTTTATTGTAAAGTGCCCTGGGATGCTCAAAATGAAGAACACTGTACAAAAGCAAACTGTGTTGTATTTTGATTTGTTTTTAACTAACCATCAAAACCTTCTTGTTGTTTTCTTAAAGTAATTGTAGCTAACAGAATAATTACATAAATCCTAGCACTTCCATTGGCTTCATTTATCTTAAGTGTGCCATTTTAAAAGAAATCAACCGCGTATTTTCATTTGAAATCATGACATGTGGTACAAGTTTCAAGGAAGCTCTCAATTTCATATGCCTTATTCTCAGGTTATCTGTTTGCACTTGCACTCTCTGGGTCATTTCACCTGAGCAGTGACTTCTGGGTTAAAGCATATTAGCTCGCTGAAAGCATGTTAGTCAACAGGGGAAATAGCTGATTGGTTATTGACAGGGAAAAGCCAGTGAAGAGGTGGGGACAATTTCACTCTCCAGGAAGTAAAAGACAGTCAAAAGGCATGGCTTCCAAATAGAGTTTCCTTTAACCTTGTGCTGCAACATATATCATGTTTTTAAAAATATGTTTGCTATAATATGTTTCTTTCAAAACTGCACATTTGAGACATATACAATGAATAGACGTGTATGGTGGAAACTTTGCTTTAAGCTCTTATAAGCCAGTACTGCAGTTTTTCTAAGACTCATACCAATATTTGAACCCTCTAAACTTTGTATATTTACACCTGATGTTTGCTCTTTTTACGCAAAAGTGAACAAGTGTGGCAATAACACATTAGGCACTTAGAATCCGTAAGTATTCTTAAATTAATTCATAATAATTGAGCAATTATATGAGGTATGATAATATTATATAATATGTATGGTAATATTATAATATTACATAATATTATGTTTAAGTTTGAACAAACACAGAAGACTAACATATTGCCAAAAACCTACATGCACAAGCACAGCAAGTGAACTAAACACTCTTTAATTATGTATTGTAATTAAACTCAATCTACAGCTTAGAAGAAATACATAAATAAAAAAAGCTGGAATGAATTCTCCAACATGAAATGGCAAATTTATAAAGAAAAACCTATGCAATTCATCAACAATGCAGCAAACGGCATAGAGTGCTTGTAGGCTGTTGGAGTTGTTGCATGGTTTGCAACTGTGTATTAGACAATGAACCCTTTAGCAGGCTAATGGTGCCACAAGAGAACTTAAATGGATTTGGGCTGGTAGAATGTATCATATCTACAAGCAGTCTGATAGCACAGTATACATTACAGCCAAAACTCCAAGACACAAATGTGATCAAACACAAGAAACACAAGTGTGGCAGAGCAAAGCTCTGCCCTTTTTAAATCGGCAGGGATGGGGTTAATTTCCCCTACGTGCCTGGGTTTATTATGTTCAGGTGGCTGAGGTTGATTAGTTGATTAGATGATTAGTTTAATTAACGATCAATCAGTGCCCAGCCACCTGACATAAAAGGAGGCCTCTGCTTCCAGTAAGAGGAGAGAGTTGAGGAAGCAGGTTGGTGTTTTGTTGTTTGTATTTTTTGAAAGTTTGAATCCAGTGAAGGCATTGTGTAGCCTGGAAATCTTTATTTTTGCAAGTTTTGCTTTTTGTTTGGTTATTTGTGTTTAAACATTGTTATTTTTGCCCTTGTGCCTTTTTATTTTGTGTTTATTTATAATAAAAGTATATATTTTTGAAACTGCAATCTGTCTCTGGGCATCTATCCACTCGCCAGCCTGCCACATTTGGTGTTAGCAGTGGGATAGTGCCACCTAGAGGCTCAGAGCAGTATTTTTTTTTAAAATTTTTGGGGGGAATTTTTGTGAATTTTTTTTTTTTAAAAATGGGAAAGAAGAGCAGACAGCAGCAAAGGCAGAAGGAGATGCAGCAGCTGAAGAAATGTAAGCTGCTGCAGCCACTGCTGGAGGACCTGGCCAGCCTCTTCCCCTGGTGTTCCTGGTGTGGGAAGGAGGACCACCGTCGGCAGTCCTGCCCAGACGTGCCACCAGCAAACTGGTGTGGCCGGTGTGAGGAGGATGGCCACAACTGGGCAGGATGCCCCTACAATCAGGCCCAGGAAGAGGTGTAGTGTTCACCCCGGGCATCAGGGGCCACCCCACTACCTCCAGAACCACCACCTTCACCACTGTCCCAGGAGATCTGAGACTGGTTGATGCACCCTGAGGCAGACCTCGTCCACGATCTCCCCATAGTTATCAACACGCTATGGCGTCGAGAGAGGTGACCTGCCGTCCCGCGAGCCAGAGCTGGAGGAGCCGGCGCCGTCCCGCGAGCCAGAGCGGGAGGAGCCGGCCGTCCCGCGAGCCAGAGCGGGAGGAGCCGGCGGCGTCCCGCGAGCCAGAGCGGGAGGAGCCGGCGGCGTCCCGCGAGCCAGAGCGGGAGGAGCCGGCGCCGTCCCGCGAGCCAGAGCGGGAGGAGCTATGGCCCAAGAATGCCTGCCTTGCATCGTCCAGGGGTGCCACGCCTGCTCCGCTCAGGGATGACGCATTTGGATCGCCTGGGGTTGCCTGCTGCTCCGCATCGCCTGGGGGTTGCCTGCTGCTCCGCATTGCTTGGGACTGCTGGTGTCTCCTTTTTGTTTTCTAGGGTTGCCGAGGGTACGCTGCCGCCGTCGCCTCCCGAGGTTCCGCTGCTGTCACCGCCTCCACCACTAGAGGGAGCTGGGTTGTCGCCTCCGCCACTAGAGGGAACAGGGCCGCCGTCACCATACTACGTTGGAGATCCGGGGCCCCCTCAACCAAAGAAGGGGGCTTGGGGGCTCGGACATCAACCCCGCCCACCACCACCTACCAAAACAGCCCACCCAAGGGACATAATTGGACTCTTGGGGGAAGGGAGGAGTTGGCCGATTGCAGCCGGTGTATGTTGTACATGGGGGGAGGTGTGTGACAGAGCAAAGCTCTGCCCTTTTTAAATTGGTAGGGATGGGGTTAATTTCCCCTACCTGCCTGGGTTTATTATGTTCAGGTGGCTGGGGTTGATTAGTTGATTAGATGATTAGTTTAATTAATGATCAATCAGCGCCCAGCCACCTGACATAAATGGAGGCCTCTGCTTCCTTATTAGGAGGAGGGAGTTGAGGAAGCAGGTTGATGTTTTGTTGTTTGTATTGTAAGTTTGAATCCAGTGAAAGCATTGCCCAGCCTGAATCTTTATTTTTGTAAGTTTTGCTTTTTGTTTGGTTATTTGTGTTTAAACATTGTTATTTTTGCCCTTGTGCCTTTTTATTTTGTGTTTATTTATAATAAGTATATTTTTTTTGAACTGCAGTCTGTCTCTGGGCCTCTATCCACTTGCCAGCCTGCCACAACAAGACATACATGTACATTATTTAGTACTTAGTTATTTAGTCATTTATATTTCATCAAAAAATAAAATCATTTTGAGACATTAAAAATAAGTTTACATCTGCTGTTTTGTAAACTGTACAACACTGATAATAATTCAGTGGTAGATTGTTGAATCCAGTCTGTTAAATGCAGTTTAAAGTATAGTTGCTTTATTACTCTTCAACTCTATAGTCCGGTTGCAATAAAAGGCATCATTTAGATCTAAAAAGCTTTTTTTTCCAGTCTTTTATAGTGCATTCTGTAAAATGCCATCCATCCACAAGAAAAAATCAATTCTACAGAGTTAACTATACTGAAAGAGTGAACTGTGACACAGATGCTTAATACAGTTGTGCATAATTATTTTCAGAACATGTGTGGTGAAATTGGGTTGGCAGGGAGGAGGTTAAATTCCTCCCTGCAAATACATGTGGGAATGTGGCTGGACCAGTAAATTGAATAAAGGGTGATTAATTAGGCTCCAGTCACAGGATATAAAAAGGGTGATCACAGGTGTTAATGGTAGAATTAATGCTGGTGCTGGAGGAGGGCGAGGGAGAGGGAGAGGGAGAGAGTGGCAGTGGCAGTGGCAGTGGCAGTGGCAGTGGCTGTGGCTGTGGCTATATGTGAGTTTTTGTAGACCTTTTGTTTTGACCCTTGTGTCTTTTGTTTGTTTAGTGTACTGTCTTTTTTTTGCTGTTATAATTGTGAATTAATTGTGGGGAGTAGCTTCACTGCAGATTTCTTGTCTCTGAGTCTCCCTTCCTAGTAAAAACAGCCCTATTGGTAACACTACCCTGTCACTACATGATAAATTAAGACTGATGTTACCTTTTATTATCAGGTGGATTCTAAAAATCTAACAAAGTCTAG
This sequence comes from Polyodon spathula, assembly GCF_017654505.1. Lineage (NCBI taxonomy): Eukaryota > Metazoa > Chordata > Actinopteri > Acipenseriformes > Polyodontidae > Polyodon > Polyodon spathula. The sequence goes on along the minus strand of NC_054537.1, from coordinate 20,824,677 downwards.
CAACCCATATTTTCAAATGTAATTCTTAAACTTGGGCGCTCTAGTTTTCTTATACATTTTTCAAAAGAGATTAAAGCTAGTTAAAAAAAAAAAAAAGAACAGCTCTTTATTCCAACCTTCTAAATTGTTTAAATGAGTCAAATACACCTTCAAAAACTGCAGTGATTGGCCCTGCAGGAACTGTCATAAGGCACCCCTGATCTACACTCTGATTACCTATTCAGAAACATGGTGACTGTTCCAACCTAACCTTGATACATCTCATCCTGGTCTCCTACACTTCTATTATAATACAGAAATGTAAATTGCAAGACAGTCCCTACACACTGTTTTCTCAGTTTAAAGCTTGTGACAGTATTGGAAATATCAACAGTATTACTGTGTTTACAATCAATACTTCAAGTGTATTTTAATACTATGGTGGTATGGTGTTTATTTCAGATTTCAATCCTAAATATCAAACATTCCTATATATTTATCAAGCAGTCTATCTCCTGGAATTTAATACATTCTATGTATGTAACAACAGATGTCAGAAGCGGACTTCAACAGAATACAGTCAAGGTTTGTATAATATGCTGAGGTGAAATGCATTTTTGTAACTGCTCCATCAAGGTAGAAATCTTACATGCCAGAAGTGTGGGATTTGTTTCAAGACATTAGTGAAAGAGTCATAATGCATAATTTCTTCTTCTTACACATTTTATATTGGACATTTATGGCATTATACAATGATCTTATTAATATCTGATAACCTGTGGGATTTGATCTTCCCCAAATTACCAGTCCAAAGCAAGCAGTCAGCAGGAAAAAAATCTTTAATGGTCACTCTATTGCTGTAGTCAATGGCAACGGTCATCAGCACTCTGTAGGGGTTATAACAAGTCTTAAAGCAGAAACAGCAACTCCAGCTACAAAACAATATGCTTTGAGTAAATTGAGAAATCTATTTTTTAAATATAAAGTAACAAGTCAGCAAGTGGTAATGGTAGGCATCCCAATGCTAGCAGAAGGACTGTCACTCTGAGGTTAATTATGTAAATTAGGGTGCATGGAGAAAGTCATTGGTATAGCTTTTGGTCAGTATTTTGTTTGTTTTAGTAATTTAATTATTCTTTTTAGAGGGAACAATTAGCATGTATTTAGCAGGTTGTCACCACTTGTGTTTGTAATTATTTAGTAATTGGTGTTTTTGTTTAATTAGGCTCCTCTGATTAATCCCTAATTCTGCACCTCAGATCTCTTCAGCAGGGTCTCTTAAATAGGCTTGTAAGCTTACAGGTTTTCTTTTGAGTTAATTTGGGACTGTAAAGCAGCCTTTGTGAGATCGATAAGTAGCGACCCAACTATTTTAGGAAGCATGGAAGGTCATTAGTAGCCCAATTCGGATATATCTTTGTTAACTGGCATACTGTTTAGAAACTAGTGTTGCTGCCTGCCAGTAAGGAGACACACAGGTATGATGTGGTGGAATCTCTGCCTGCTGCCTTAATAAAGGTTTTGGAATTTGTATAGATTCCTTCTGATTACCCTGTGAGGGAGAGTTTAATATTATCCTGTTTAGGACTTGACTTGATTCCAGTTAATAGAAATACATCATATCGTCCTTTATCTATGAATTTACATTGCAGCTAACTAAAAGGTTTGCTATATTCAGTTAAAAGCTGTGTGACTCTTCAAAAATAATTCCTAGAACTATAACAATACATTTCTGTAAATATCTTTTTTTCTTTTAATTTTTTTTTAAACTTAATCTCATCTCGCTCCAGTATCAAACCAGTAACTTCCAAGACTAGTGTATCATTGCAGAAATGTTTTGAGGTACCGGTTCAAAAAGACATATATCCTAGCAGTCATTCTGCAGTGGCAGGAAATTGATAACATTTGTTTATTTAAGAGGAGTGATTATCTATCTAGGGATATAAGCTAAGTAAGCAAGAGGTCAGGTTGTGTTTAATTGCTGGAAAATTAGACGGCTATCTCATTAAAATTATTTTCATATGTAGCAATATTAGATGATTACAGCATGTATTAATGGAAACCAAGATACTCTGTAAGCAAGTAGTCTGCATTGGGTAAAGTGGTAAAATAAAATGTCCACCCCAAGCAACACAAGCCAGAATGAGTATTAAGATGCAGCCACTGTAAATAGGGCCTCTGGTCAGACTAGATTTAATAAGTGTTCTGCTGGTATGCAGCATGTTGTTTCACGATATTAAAATACAGTATAAGTAGGCAGTTGATTATCTTGATGGAAAAATGACTGCCAAGTCTAAATTCAGAATGTGTCAGTTAGTCAATCAATAGAATTAAATGTATTTGTATTAAATATGAAAGCAAATTATGCTACAAATTGTAAAGCCAAAGTTAAAGTGAACAGCTCTGGGGCCACATGCACTATATACAGTAAATACAAAAGTGCTGTTTTTTTATTTTTATTTCCCATCAGTATTACTGACCAGTCAAATATGGTAAATTCACTGACAAAAGCACCGTCAGGAAGATCCAAAATATAAAATACCTTGGTTGTTGTTGAAATTACCTTTTCAGATATTTTAGCAAACTAAGAATCCCACCTATTTCTGTTTCAGATTCATCTTTAGAAGCAAGGACACGTCATCAATTTTTGCATAGCACATTTACCCACAAATCCTATTTTAATATAAAATATAACTTGTGTGATAAACAGGAATACCAATGATATTACAACAGGATTCATGAAGGAAACTGAATTCTAAGAATACTGAGAAAAAAATCAATTTATTGTAAATGGAGGAAAGGATACAAATATTTGGACTTGTAAGCTTTGCAGCTAGTAACAGTAATTGAGATTGTTCACAGCAAAACAGGAGATGCTTAGCTACAGAATGAACTACCATGAGTGCTACCTGGAGAACTGACCCTAGCAACATGTACAATACATTGAGGTCAGTAGCTTGCCTAGATACCAGCTTGTGATGTTACATGGTAAAGTATATATGGAAATCTTAAATGTGTGGAGCACTTGAGGTATTTTGATTAGAAATAAATTACATTGATGACTTGTAATGAATGACCCCTGATGGCTGGATAGGCACATTGTATGTGTACATAAAAGACATGACTACAAATCCTGCTAGGGGAGATGCCCCTTTAGCAAAACTGTAGTGTCAAGGGTCAGCTGTTCAAATCCAGACCACAGATGATGCAAAATAAAATAAAATAAATAATAAAGTGTTACAGGTTCTCACAAAAAAAGCATATGCTGGTTGCAGAAGGGGGGTGGGGGGTGGTGTAATGCTTAGACACATGGTTTTTATATTAGCAGATTTTGAATGTCTATTTCACTGGTAAGGTTATTTTGAACATGTAGAACTGCCAAGCGACTGAGTCGCAGTGCATGGTGTAGCCAGAATTGTGTAGAACAACTTCAGATAAGAAGAGACCTTCATTGAGAAATTGAGAGAATCAAATCAAAAACAGAATAAAACAATCCAGATTTGGTGATGGACTTCGTCAATAAAATGTATTCAGATCAAAATAAATCGGAGCCCCAACTAAACAGGGAACAAAAGCTAGCGAGTCCTCAATCTCACCTCCAATGGACTTCAATATGCTGTGACACACAATTTGACTAACTAATTTATTACACTGGGATTTCCTTACACAATAAATTACAAAGAAAGCATAACCCTCGTGCACATGTAAAGAGAAAAGGCTGCAATCATAACCTAAGTTGGCGAGTTTAATTTGTCAACAATCAACACCCAGTTTTGGTGAAAAATAACATTTAAAACAAATTAGGTTAAAAGAGATTAAAAACATGATATATCAGTGTCGCAGGGTGGCTTGAGCGGTGACATCAGACCTGGAAGAAACACACAGTAATGGTGAATGCGCTTGCTTGCGCCAGTTTATTGCAAATAAAAAGGTTGATCAAAACAGAACACGGCACGGCAAATAGACAAACAAAACAAACAGACATTAACAAACAAACACTGGATGAAACAACAAACAAGTACCGCGCTCTAAAAAATATATTAGCAAGGCCAGCTCAAATCTGACAGTGTACAATGAAACTTCAACATGTAGGGAACAAGTTGAGGCTGTTCACTGTGGTTTGAATGGGCAGCATGGTGGCGACCATGGCAACATCACCCAAACAGCTCTTGTCTCGTCCATTTGATCCACAAACACGAGAAACAAATATATATTTTTCGGAAAATGAGTCCTTATGCCTTTGATGTTGCTGTTTATCTTATTTTGTAAAGATTGTGTGAAAATGTTTGTAACACTGCAAAACACTCGTATTCACAGTTCTCTCCTAACCTGGTCCTCTACCAAAAATATACAAATATGATTTTATTTTATAACTCTGACTCTTCTCTTTCCAACGGTGTACCGCAAGCAGGGCTGTCTCTCACAGTGCCTGAAGAAAAAGAGCTAAAGGGCCAAGTCACCAGTGGGATATTTAACATTGGGCAGACCCGGCCTGGACCCACTGTATAGCCCCACTATTTATTTAACTAAACTGCATAGCGGGACAGTTATTTATTTTCTTGTGTTTGGCTTGAACTCGGTTCTCTTATGCTCTGTGCAAAAAATATATCAGTGCTAAGCATTTTCTTCTAGTGTTCCACTCTATTGTCTATTGTAGAAGTCATTGTTCAACAACTAAGAAAACCTCTGCCACATTAATTAAAAAGGGCATTTGGTAATTTGGTAAATAAATCAAATTTTACACTGTAAATGATATATGTGTGAAATAAACAGTATTTGTAAGAATTATTCACCATTCTACAGTATGTCCTAAAACAAGGAAATAGGGGTCTATTCATAAAGGTTGAATGCCTGTCAAAATGAGAAAACAGGAGTACATGGTCAGATTTCATCCATAGCCATTTTTTGTCTATGAGAAAAAGGTTAACGATTACCTCATTAGCATAAATTTTTAATCAGTCCTAAGCGTCAACCTGCTATTTATAAGAGTGAACGATAGCGAAATGCTGTCAATAACTAGGAGTGAACGTTTTTTACAGTCAAGTCTAAACTAACGACAGCCTCGGCAGCCTATCTTTTTAAAGATATATTTTACTACAGTTCCTGTGTTATACGATTTGACCTACCCGTGATTAACACTGCCTAGTTTGAAAAAAATGGAAAAAAAAATTGGTAGCTTTTATATGAAGGAAAATGTTTAATATAAATATATCCTCCCACAAAAAACATATATTCTCTGGCATAATCATTTTGAAATAGTGCAGAGCAAGTGAGATACTGAGAATAAGCAGTTGTTTTATTATTCATTTCTTTGCCGTGATCTACGGCTGACAGAGGTTTGCTTTTTGTTTCTTAAACTGAGACGCTCGATCAGTGTTCGAAATTTTTTTTTTTTTTTACCGGCACTACAAAATGATCCATTTTGTGTACAGTGTGCAATATGGCATGAAACTTTCACTGATTAATACTCTTGTACTCATCTATAACTGTCTTGACCATTATGCTCCCTCCTATATCTTTACACCCCTTTTGCCCTCTCCACTCCTCCACCTCCGGCAAACTAGCTGTACCCTCCTCTGCTCCCCCAACTCAAGAGCCTGCTCCTTCTCCACCCTTGCCCCACAGTGGTGGAATGACCAACCCATGGATACCATGACTGTTCAGTCCCTGACCACCTTCCGGTGTCTCCTCAAGACACACCTGTTCAGACAGCATTTGTAAACACTACAACTCTCAACCATGCTGGATTTGGCACCCACTTGTACCACTACTTGCATCAGCTTGTACTTGCATTGAACTGCTCCATACCTTACTTCATTCAACTGCTGCTCCTATCTATTACTACTTACTATATCTTGTATTTGATTTTTCTCTTATAGGTATCTGTACTCAAGTTATAAGCAAATAGTTACTATAAGATTTAACTGCACTTAGTCGAATTCACTCTTACTTATTAGTTACTGTATGCCTTATTTTGCTCTTAAATTGATTTTATTGTACTTTCATATCTGCTGTTATCTTTATGATATTCTGTAATGTGATATTTTATAACGTGATAACCTGTAATAGGATACTTTGTACTGTGATAACTTGTAACAACTGTAAATTGCCCTGGATAAGGGTGTCTGCTAATAAATAAATAAATAAATAAATAAATAAATAAAATAATAATAATAATAATAATAATAATAATAATAATAATAATAATAATAATAATAGTCTGTGTATGTGCAACTTCCTCCACAGTCCTTCCAACTTGACTTTGACTAGTGTAGTCGGACTATATTTGTATTTAAAGAAATGTATTCCCCTTTCCTGCCCCTCACCCTGTCACGTGCTATGTTTCTTACATACCAGGGCCTTTATTGCATCCAGATCTGCAATACGAACATGACATTTTGATCTGCTGTAGTTCTGGAATATGCGTCTGGTTCATTTATTTAGCTCGCTGGTTAGTTAAGGTTCATAAATATAGGATTATGATAGGGGGAAATGGAGAGTTATTATAGTAGACCCCTGTTAATCCATGCAGATTATTAGTGAGTTTACTGTTTGGGAAATCCCTGCATTATTAGTTGAAAAATGCAATAATACAAATACAATATAATGTTCCAGCAATGGTCAAAATATATAATACACATAATCGGAGTTGTTCAGAGGCAGAAAGTGCTGGTTTAAGAAAAAAAATCACTGATCTTACTCTGAGTCTTGAATTGTCGTAACTGCTCTTCATATTCAGACTGACAGACTAAGAAAATCTTAAATCTGCTTTCTGCTCGTTTGTCACTGGTAATTGCAGTAACTACAATATAGTATTGTCTGTTGGCTTGCACTATAGTGAACTCAATTGAACTGAATTAAACTAAATTATAACCATCCGCTTCCACACTGATTTGCGCATTAATAAAACGTGTGAATACCGGTTTCCACATAGATCCCATGATTTCTGCACTAATACATTTTGATAATGTACTGTATTAAACAACACAGATTATTGAAACTTGAAATATTGCAACACGGGTTAACAGGAGTCTACTGTAGTACATATTTAGTATGCAGTGCTAAGTTTGCATCATTTTTTTGGTAAAAAAGAAAAAGCTGTATAGCATATATAGCTAGCAAGCATCAACTGAAATGAAAGCTCTTAAACTAACTTCTTCAGTTATTCACTTAAAGTTGTTGTAGCTTGTTTGTGGTAGAATAACACACCAGAAGACAGAATTCCTGGTTTGGGCATGTAACAAAGTGCCCGCCCCTGTGTATATTATCTGTTATGTGTTGCGTGTGGTGTGTTTAAATGTTGGTGTATAGACATTGGTACACGGGATATAAACGGGTCTGTGTAACACGAGTGTTTAAAAATGTATATGTGTATTTAGGCACGAGGATTGCACAGCACTTCACGTGCAAGTAAAATGTAGTAATATGTGAGCACGGGGAATTGCACTTTATTAATTCACGTGCTGGGATTCAAGTGAATAATTAATTGGTAATTGAATCCCAGCACAATAGTATATATAGATGCACGTTGTCACATACTGTGGGTTGGGTGTTCGGTGAGCGGAGAACGGGATTGGAGACGGAGGAAATAAGTAAAGTAGTAGTAGTAATAGTAGTAATAATAATAATCGCTGAAAATAATAACAACAACAACAACAACAAAGTATCTGCTCGCCGTGTTTGTCAGTGTCTGTCCGTGCACCGTTTTGTTAAGTTTAGTCTGTTTTTTTGTTTGTCTATTTATTTTGGCGTAGAGTGCCGGGTCCTGTGTTTTCGTGTTTGTTTAAACCTTTTATTTTGTAATAAACCGGCGCCAACAGGCGTCTTCATCATTTCATTTCATCCGTCCTGTGTTTTGTGTATTTCATTCCTTTTCCTGGTTCTGACGCCGCCCACTTCGGCCGTCTCTGTGACAGGGCACCAGGGACAATCTTAATACAAGTTGTTTGAAGGCATTCCACATGCCCAGAAACCAGCTGAATGGGGACTAATCACCAACAATGACATTCCTCCATATGAAGCCATCGTCCTCCCCATCGCGCCCCCGCACCACAACAACTCCTGGTGTTAATTTAGCATCAGAGTAAATACTTTGTGCTTTTGCTTTATTACAACCACTACTCTGAAATATATCAAGGCCGTGGAGACACAGCTTTCAGAATTTGATTTAGATTCTGTAAATATTTACAAAAATGTGTTTACATTCAGCTGCTGAAAAAAAATCCAACGACTGATGAGTTTTATGTAATCCCTGTTCCACTTATCCTTTAGGCATTCGGGTCACTTTTGTACTGTACATTGTGGCACCAATGGGTACTCTAACACACGTTGTATTTGAGGTACTCTGCATGGTGAATTTATGAGTTGCACCTAATCCTATTTAGGCAACGTCTGTCAGGTGGGCCACATATTACTTTTTATGTTTTTTGTAAACAACTCAAGTAGTTAGGTTGACAAAGTGCCATCAGAATCACTCTGAGATAAATAACTTCTTAATCTGCATCAACTTGAACCGCTTAGCAGATTGTTTACCTGAGGAACAAGGCTAACTTATGAGATTTTGCCTTGTCTGAGTAATCAAAACAACATCTTCATTTAAAAAAAAAAAAATCCTGGAGTGTATTTTTGTGCCTGTCAACATTTATTTCAAAGGTACAGTGGGCTTTCATTATGTCCTCTCATAAATGAGTTCAGTATCATGCTTTTATGTGCAGATAATAACCACTTGGACAGTCAGCTCATACTATAATTACCATGGAAACCAGAAGACTAGGTTCCACTTTAACCAGGTTTTCTGTGTACAAAAAAAAAAAAAATATTTAAAAGAGCTTACAAGCACTGTTTTCAATTTAAGTGTTTATGGGATACATGAACCAACACCCCCCCAAAAAAACTCATACATGTTTTTCTGCTTCTCACAATACCCCTCAAAGCAGTATTTCTGAAGTGAGGTTTTTGAAATGGCTATTGTGAAATAAAATATCCTAGATGTTACTTATATTTGTATGTTGTGATTTATGCAGTATATGTCCTATATACATATTTTAAATTACAATTTGGCAATTCCAGATAGATGTGAATTGCCATATGCAGCCATATGAGTTAAGGACCAATGTGTGTTTAACTGGGATCTTTAGGGAAATAGGTAGGGAATAATTGAGGGGATTTTTAATAAAACTGTGTGTAGTTTATGCAGAGGAAGTCTCCTTTCAGTGGGAGCAGCACACTTTTGTTTTGTTAGCTGTTTTCTCACAGTGTTTTGGCCTTTTTGTGAATATTAATGTACAAATATCCTCCCACACTAGGGAACTGCAACAACTGCCTCATCCTTAATAAAACCTGGATGCTTTTGCAGCGTTTTCAATCAAATCCTCTGTCTCTCTCATTCTCTCAGCGGATACCCACACTGTAACAGAACACCCCTGTCACACCATATAAGAAGGGGACAATATTTGGTCTATTATAGGTTAACACATCAACATGACCAGGACTCTTATCACATGTGACCAAGGTAAAAGATAGAACTCAAGACTTGCTGGAGCATATCTTTATGTAACACAGATATTAAGTAGTCCTCCGTGTATTATTGTTATGATTGTTTACATGTATTTTTGTCTGCTGAGCTCTAGCAGTTTTAAATACAAGATAACACCATTGATGCTACCAGCAGTGAAAACACAGTACAATGGTTATATAAAAGCTATATTTCAAATGATCTAGTTACTGAAAACTAGACCATGGGATTCATTCATAATAATATATCAGCAGCATAGCTGGAAATAAATTAAACACCAGTAAACAACTTGAGTATTGATGATATACAAAAACACATTTTGATTAAAAACAAACTATATAATCAATAACAACATTGACAATGACCAAGCAGTGGATTCAGTTGACAATGTGCTTTAATCTGGTTACTGAGTATATTTTGCAAGAGTACAGAGTTATGTTAGTGCCTTATAAGGGTAGCCACAGGAGGGCTACAGCTCCTGCTGGATTATATATTCGTGCTCTGGGCTCGAGAGAAATGAACTTAAGCAACCCGATAGACCTTTTAAGAAGAAAAACAAAAGTTTTATAATTATACAATTATAAGAGGATAACAGTCTCCTTAGGAAAGACTGTTTATTAAGAATACGCACTCTCTATTTAAAAACAATCTTAGTTTAAAACATAATCATGTCCTTTAACCCTTTGCAGACTATGAGAATTTTACCATTTTGAGGACCAGCTGATATGACTTAACTTTAAGGCATGCATCAGACCAAATATCTTCCTAAAGTATACACTATTATAAATTTCTAAAGCTGTTGTTCTGCAGATTACTAAATAACTGAAATAAAAAAAAAACTAAATTTTACTTGACGGTAAGAGCTGATAATTCTGAAATACAGGAAATTGTGAGGTAGGGCTGCCACTGCGCCCTTACCTGATCCATGTTCTGAGAAGACTTTCCAGTACACACTGCTTAACTGGTACAGTAGGTGGGTTCACTTCAGACAACATGTAGTCACCACTGGGCAGGTCAGGTGGGTTCTCAAACCAGAACAATCATGGTTGTTTTCATGTTGTCATAGAATTATATGTGAATTGGAAAAAAGCTACTTGGAATAGTTGGAGTATTAACACATTTAGAGTGAGACAAGTTATTTATTGTGTACTTTTCCAACTGTCATAACCATTTGAGCTTTTTTCTTTTTTTTTTGGATTTTCATTTGTTTATGAAGGACACAAAACATGTGTTGATATGCTGGAAAATAAATGTGATGTATATGTGGCATTCAGAGTGTACAGAACCCCTAAAGGTACATAGTGTGTTTTCACATAAATAACTGAACTATAATATATCATGCTTACGAGAGAGTAAGTCGTGTGCACGAGACAGTAAGTCGTTTACACGAGATAGTAAATCATGTGCATGAGATAGCAGCCTCCCTTTTTCATTTCTTCATAGAGGTATATCATTCTAGGCACTACATGAGCCATTTTAATGCTTTGGACAGAATATTGGCTCACTTCCATGGCTCACTTCAGGCTTCCACACTTCATAATCATTAAATTATACAAAGATCCTGCCTGAACACCAGTGCCTATTTTGTATATTTTCCACATCTGACCAGGCCTAAGGACCTTAACTAGCTCCGTGAGAACAAGTCAAGTTTGAATGGAAGACACAATGGTTCCTAATGGTAAGAGAAGATTATTAAGATTCTCTTCCCTACAAGGAATACATTAAGGATCACTCAGGAGAATTTTTGCATTTTACCAACCCAAAAGTATTGTCTGCATAGTTGCAACATTCTCTGTTCCCGGGGATCATCTTCGGTTTGAATCGAATTGTCAGTGGTTACTGTAGAGAGTAAGTCTTAAACAGCATTCACATTTCGCCTTTTCATCTCCCTTTCTTTTTATATTCTTTGGTACACAAGGTGTTCCAATGTTGTGTGGAGTCCATGAAAAACAGAATTTAGAATTAAGACAGAATTTACCTGTAAATGGTTTTCTTCCAGTTCGGAGTGGACTCCACACCTGTCTTCCCACCCACATTCCACCATGGTTTTTTGGTGTACAGATAAAAATACAGGACATTTGACCCTTCTGTGTCATTTCCCTTTATACTATCGAGTAGGAGTGGTGTTATGATGCATGGATATAAATGACCTTCTTCTGAGAGAAGGGGGCTGTTTGTCCATGTTATTTTCCTAGCCCAAAAGTCCACTCCGAACTAGAAGAAACCTATTTACAGGTAATATATCCGAAAGTTATTTAATATAAATATATATATATATATATATATATATATATATATATATATATATATTATATATATATATATATATATTCTACACACACACACACACACATACACATTGGTTTGCAGAAGTATTCACCCCCCTGCAAAGGTTTCACATTTTTTGGGCACCTGAGCTTACACCATGATGCTTTCAAATTAGACTTTACAGGTAGAATCTATACAAACTACTCCACATTGATAAAGTAAAAAATGCATTAAATAAGTAAGATTTACAGAGAAAAACAGATTAATCTCAGTTACATAAGTATTCAACCCATTTGTTACTGCTGCCCTAAATCAGCTCAGGTGCAAATGATTTGTTTGAAAGGTCACACAATTAATGAAATGGTTTCAGCTTATGTGTACTCAAAGTGGTCTCAAACTTGGAGCTAATTTCCCTCAGGTATACAAAGACTTTCAATCTGCAATTCACATAGTGATCCAACAAAGCAACCATGAAGACCAATGACATTTCAAAACAAGTCAGGGATAAAGTCGTAGAGAGGCACAGAGCAGGAGAAGGGTACAAGAACATTTCAAAGCCGCTAATTACACTATGTAACACAATTTTTGTTCCTGGGTAGTAAGTGTTATTTCCTAATTGCTTATGCCTCAAAAGTATAGAAAATGGCTATTATTCCCCACAAACTTTGCTTTTGTGACCAGGACAGTGATATTTCAAAATATCACTATTTCCAACGGGAAAATGGGCAAATGTGTGTCTTTTCGTTCACATAAAGTCAGAAAAAAACAGCATATGAATCCAAATTAACATGTATTTATATTAAGTAATACAAAGATGACTACAAAAGATTTAGTAGTCATTAAAAGTATCTTTTACTGACATTTAACCTCTTTCTCTTTATATATACACACACACATACGCACGCACGCACGCACGCACGCGCACAGTGCCTTACAAAAGTATTCAGACCTTCTCACAGTTTTCACATTTTTTTGCTTTAAAGCTTGCAGTCATGACACTTTGAAGTAGGAATTAATATGTGTTATATACACAACCTACTCCACACATTCAAAGCAAAAAGAAAGAAGTAAATAGAAAATTAATATGAAATAAAAATGGAAAAAGTCATGATTGCATAAGTATTCAAACCCCTTGCTGTGACAAACCTAAATTAATTCAGGTGCACAAAATAACCTTAACGAGCCACACAATTGGTTGAATGGGCTTTGTCTGTGTGCAATATTAGTGGTTCTCGTGATTTCAGAAAAAATACACCTGTCTCTGTGAGTTTCCTTGGTCAGGTAGTGTATTTCAAGCATAGACTCAACCATGAAGACCAACGAGCTTTCAAAGGAAGTCAGGGATAAAGTCATTGAAAAGCACAGATCAGGAGAAGGATACAAAAAAAAAATATCGAAGTCTCTGAATATCCCTGTGAGCACAGTCTACTCAACCATCAAGAAATGGAAGGTGCATTGTACCACCCAGACATTGACTAGACCAGGTCATCCATCCAAACTGAGCAGCCAGGCAAGGAGGAAACTGATGAGGGATGCCATTGTGAGGCTGTGGCAAAGTGCCCGCCCCTGTGTGTATTTTGTGTTATATGTTGTGTGTTAATGTTGGTGCATAGTCATTGGTACACGGGATATAAACGGGTCTGTGTAACATGAGTGTTTAAAATGCATATTTGTATTTAGGCATGAGGATAGCACAGCACTTCACATGCAAGTAAAATGTAATAATATGTGAGCACGGAGAATTGCACTTTATTAATTCACGTGCAGTTGTACCGTGACTCCAATTGAATGATTGATTAGCAATCGAGTATCGGTACAGCTGCATAAAAGCTACATACTTTCACCCACTCGGGGTTGTGTGTTCAGTGAGTGGAGAATGGGTGTGGAGACGGAGGTAATATTATTAAGAATAATAACGTAAAGTAAAATATCAGCTCACCCTGTTTAATGTTAGTCTGTTTTGTTCATCTCTTTGTTTTGGCGAATGTGCTGTGTCCTGTGTGTTTTTGTTTGTCTTACAACCGTTTATTTTCTGGCTGTTTGTTCATTTATTAAATGCTGAGCGAAACCATTCACTCAGCTCCACCAAACTCCACCTCTCTTTTTGTTTATTTCCTATTTCTGGTCTGACATCACCCACTCCGGCCGTTTTTGTGACAGACAGAGGCCAACAATAAGTTTGAAAGAGCTACAAAGTTCAATGGCTGAGATGGGAGAAAATGTCCATCGGTCAACAATATTCAGAACACTTCACAAAAGTAGCCTGAATGGTAGGGTGGCAAGAACCCAACCCAGCACATCTCCAAGTCAATACCATCCATTCAGTCAAGCATGGTGGTGGCAGCATCATGCTATGGGGATGCTTCTCCTCAGCAGGGATTGGAAAGCTTGTTAGGATTGAAGGAAAAATGGATGGAGCAAAATATAGGCAAATACTAGAGGAAAACCTGTTTCAGTCTGCTAAAGACTTAAAACAGGGGCTAAAATTCACCTTTCAAAAGGACAATGATCCAAAGAACAAGGCCAGAACTACACTGGATTGGCTTAAGAAGAAGAAAGTGAATGTCCTTGAGTGGCCCAGTCAAAGTCCTGACTTGAATCCTATAGAGAATCTGTGGAAAGACTTAAACTGCTGTCCATAAGCGATGCCCAAGTAACTTGAAAGAGCTTGAGCAAATCTGCCAAGAAGAATGGGCACAAATTGCACCAAGCTGGTGTGCAAAGTTAAGACTTACCCAAAAGCTACCACAAAATATTGAGTTGACGGGTCTGAATACTTATGCTATCAACATATTTCATTTTTTTCTCTCTAGTTTTTGCTGACATTTATTTTACATTTATTTATCTAACCCTTAAAAGTCTTCAGTTTGAGCATTCAAGTTTTGAATAAAATATTAAGTTTTCATAAATGTGTATACGTCATTGTAATTTTACAGAATGGGACACCATAGGAAGCGTCTGAATACTTTTGCAAGGCATTTTATTTAATTCAGCCAACCTTACATTAATACAAATGTTTATGCACCTGAACTTTGCTGTGTTTTCTCATGGATCTCTGTCTTTGTCTATCAGCCCTGGCAGTCCCTCCACTTGTTCTGTGCGCAGGACAGAGGCTATGTGCTCGTCTGTATGGTGTAATTTCCTTAAGGCGCGCCTTATCAGATAAGGCACACAATATGGTATGCTAATGAATTCCATAGTGCATGCCTTAATAAGGGGCATTCATCTAAATGTAAATACCACCTTAATTGTAGAAATAAGGCATGCGTTGAGGGATTGTTTTACCGCGTGCCTTATTTCTAATTAAAAATGTTTTGTGCTACTAAGCACACGATTTAAGGTGCACCTTATGGTTAGCATGGTTTAGTGAATATCATGTGCATACCATTTCCCTCATGAATGCTACCTTTCCACATCATTTTAATACGTTACAATGCATTAGGCATATTCAGCAGGTGTGTGTGTGTTAACTTGCATCTTATGCTTTAAGGTGCACCTCATCTAGGTTGATGTATAAGGCGTTCAATGGCGTGCACCTTTTCCTAGGAGAAGGTGTGTCTTAAAGCATAAGTGCCTTTAGTGAATGAGCCCTGTAGTGTGTCCACACCAGGAATCAGAAAAGAGCCTGGTCTTGATACCATAACATTCTCAAAGAGCTTAAATAATTTCATAGCAATGGGCAACTTGAATGAGCAATTTATAATTGAACTTCAGTCCATTTTCATTGGTTTGCAATACACTGCCATATTCCAGTATTACCCACCTATATCAAAGAACAGACTCTGCTGTCTTTATTGGACACCTCTTGCAAAAATCAAAACAGTAAACAGTATGCTACAGATACTGTTCTTATCTGTAATGTGATATTCTGAAATGTGACACGTTGTATTGTGATATTTTGTAACAATTGTAAGTCGTCCTGGATAAGGGTGTCTGCTAAGAAATAACTGATGTAAAGAATATTTAATTTGATTCAGGTACAAATAATTCATCAATAAGCGTCCCTTGGTCCACATTCTGAAAGACATTCTGCAGTGGATAGAGCTCTGAAAACATCCAGTAGTCCCTAACAGCTGATTGATCAGCATTGTAAGATATAAGCAAGGAAGCATAGCAATTTAAGTTCTCCTCTCACAGGATGGTTAAAACCTGTGCAGACTTTTTATAGGTAATTTCTATTTAATTTAGTATAACACTGGGTAATTATTTTTTATTTAATAATTTTAAATGCTAAACCATGTCAGTTTCATCATAGGCAATATTTACCAAAACATCAGTGGTTGATCATACAGAATTCTGTTATTGCTTTATTTCAGTACAATATTGAGGCTTCCATATTTTGGTGTAAGTAACTTTAAGAAAATTTGTCTATCTGAAGGTTTAGTGAATGAGGCCCTAAGTGTGATAATCAAAATGACATGGTAAAGGTGTGCCTTTTTATTAGTGAGATTCCCAGCAAATTCCATTACATTTTTGTCAAATGTTAATGTTACTCAACTTGATCTTATTACATTTACCAACAAAGACCTCATTGCCTACCAGGGATAGAACATATTTATTATTACTTAAATCAAACCAATCAGGTGTTTAACCATACGTTTTGCTGTCAATTTGCTGAGATTAAAAATGTAAGAACCTGTATCAAATATGATTCCTGCAGTATTATTTCACAAAAAGCAATTTGACTTGAAGGTATTTAATGATTTGTATTCTTTATCACACTTCTGGCATTAATTTGGAGTCAACAGTGATGACAAAAATGAAAGAAGCAGGCTATCATTTTGATATATATATTCTAGAGGCTAATTCAGTCTCTTCATGCCCAGATGGAGTTCAGTGGTGATGCACGATAAATAAATATATACTGATACACAATGAGAACACAACACTCTTAAGTTTTATGTCAATAACTCATTGTGCATATACATAATGTTATTTACATTTTAAATAGTGAGCAAATAGGTTTGTTGATTGTTTGAGTAGTATTGCTCTTTGGGATTACAAAATAATGAGCTCAAGTCATGTGATTTCAAAAGCTTTTTTAGTCCAGTAAACATATGTGGGCCCAAATCGCCAGTGCCATCCACAGGAGACAACCTTGACCAGCCAACCTTCGCCAGCTGGCTGCGCAGGAAGAGTGGTGGAACATCTCACAGCTGTCTATCCAGAGGCTGATCAGGTCTTTGCATCAATGGTGCTAGGATCGTGTTAATGCTCAAGGGGATCAATGCTAACTTTGTAATGTTTTCATTTTGTCACGTTTCATACGGAAAACTTATCATTCTTATTTTTGTATTTTTGTTCACATTACTGTGATTTTCTTTGATATCTAGATTCAAAATATTTGATTAAATCCATTAGGCCTGAGTGTTGTATTTCTTTTGTGCATCAGTATGTGTGTGTGTGTGTGTGTGTGTGTGTGTGTGTGTGTGTGTGTGTGTGTATGTGTGTGTGTGTGTGTATATATATATATATATATATACACACACACATACAGTATCAGTCAAAAGTTTGAGTACACTTGCTGGAAATTTGTTTTTTTTTCCAATGTTTTACGTTGTATACATTTCTGTAAATACTTGAAAATGAAATGAAAACACATGTTACAATATACAAAACAAAACATAAGGAGTATCAAAGCAATGTTCATGAAAATTGAAAATTGTCTTTAAATCTTGGATTCCTCAAAATAGCCACCCTTTCCCTTAATAATAGCCTCACAAACACAAGGCATTCGGTTAACAAGTTTCAACAGGAAATCACCCGACATGTCTTCCCAGCTCTTCTCCAGAGATGTAGGGCACTTGTGGGTAGCTTTGCTTTGACTCTTCTGTCCAGTTTGTCCCATACAAGTTCTATGGGATTGAGGTCTGGAGACTGGGCAGGTCAGGTCATTAGACTGAGTTGTCCTTCACTATCCTTCCTCGCCAGACAGTTCTTGCACAACTTTGAGGTGTGTTTCGGGTCATTATCTTGCTGAAGAATGAAGGACTGCCCAACTAGCCGTAATCCTGATGGAATGGCATGCCTCTGAAGTTTGCTATGATAGCCATGCTGGTTGAGCTTGCCATGGACTTGGTAAAGATCACCAACTCTGTCACCAGCAAAGCAACCCCAGACTATGACACTGCCTCCTCCATGCTTGACAGTGGGAACCACATATGCAGAACTCATGCGCTCACCCTCTCTGCATCTTACAAATACTCAGTGGTTGGACCCAAATATTTCAAATGTTGACTCATCGGTCCATAAGACTGACTTCCACTCCACACACGTCCAGTTTCTATGTTTTTTGTCCCAGGCAAGTCTCTTCCTCTTATTCTGCACTCTTAACAATGGTTTCTTTGCAGCAATTCTTCCAGTTAGGCCAGCTTCATGCAATCTCCTCTGAACAGTTGATGTTGAAACATCTGTACTTCTAGTAGCATTTAGCTGAGCTTGTATTTCAGGGGCAGTTAATCGCCAGTTTCACAGACTTGTGACTCAAAAGAACTTGTTCTCTGATTCTGAGGTCACCCTTGGCCTGCCTGACCTTGTTCGGTCCTCATGAGTGCCAGTTTCTTCAAATCGTTTGATGGTCTTGGCCACAGCACTTACAGACACTTGCAAAGTTCTTGTGATTTGTCTTAAAGACTGACCTTCATTTCTTAAAGAAATTACAGATTGTCTTTTTTCTTTGCTTAACTGAGCGTATTTTGCCATTTTCTGCTCCCTTACATTCAAGAATGAAAAATGTGTGCTTATGCTACCTATATTTATAGTAATCATGAACCCTCACCTGTTAACAATACTTGGTGACAAAAGGTTAATTAGGTAACATGCTAGTTAACTCAGAGAACATCTAACAAAGCTGTAGATCTGGCTATTGTTATGCTGTTAACTTATGTAATGCGATGTATTACTTACTTATGATTATCAGCTTATATAAGTACACATATCATATAATGAAATATTAAGTGTTTATAGATGCGTTTATACAGTTAAAAGCATAGATAATCATGAAAAACCTGGTTTCAAGCAGGTGTACTCAAACTTTTGACTGGTACTGTATATATATATATATATATATATATATATATATATATATATATATATATATATATATACAACTCATTGCATCTTATTGCTAAGGGACAGCAAAGTCTGGGCTATAAAGCAATCAGCTATCCGATGAACAAACACAAAGATAACAAAAGTGAAAAGAATGAAACTAAATAAATAAGTGATTTGCAAAAGGGCTTTGGTGTATTGCATTTTTTACATTTTCAAGTAGCTTCAGTAATTTAATAACCTTCAACATAATAGAGTTAAGTTACAACTTTCTAAGCACAATCTACGCAGAAAACACACTTTTCAACTGTACCAGTGCATTTGCCACAGACTGCCTTTTCACAGCAGGTGCAGACATCAAAAGTTTTGTTTTTATTGCATTTAGCAACAGGCATTGTCTTTTATTCTGTGTGCCAGTGGGTGCAGCACTGGTTGCAGGTTGAGGGGCTTTTGCCAGCCGGCTTTCATGTCAAAATGTTTCTGACTTAGCTTCAGGGCTAGCTGAAAAATTAAGTCCCTCCGAGTGATTGTGTTGCCGGTGCACTCCTTGTACAAAACCAAAGTGTTGATGGCTGCCAGGTCCAAAACAATATAAAAAATGTCCACAGGCCACCTGTGAGTACCACCTTTGACAGAATACAGCCATGCCATTTGATCCAGTATATCCACACTGTACTTCATTGCATTGTAAAATGCAACAGTCGCTGGGTTTCAGTCCTGATGGTCACTGATCTGTGCAGAGAGCTTAGAGTACGCACATTTAAAAAAAAAAAAAACCTGTCACACTCAGGGTGGCATAGTCATTCTGCCTGAGAAATGCAGTGTAAATAATAATGATATATTGTGTGCAGAATGACTTTCATCAGTGTTTCAAGCACTCAACAGGATTATAATACATTCTTTCACAATGACTTTGATTTTATTACAAAGCCCTGACTAAATTGTCAGCTATATTGTATTGGTTTCAATATGCCGCATAAACTGCGGGTGTGGCAGTTGCAGAAGCAAATGATTATAACTTATTCAATTTTACAATTCTGCAGCTGAAACACTGTATGGGTATTTAATTCAAATATTTAGTAACACTAACACATATTCACATACGTAGAGATATTTAAATTTGAATTGTAAAATCTGTTTAAAAAGTGGCTATGGTGGCGTTAGTGTTAGTAACCCTCTCTGTGCGTAATTTAGTTTTATTTTGTGTTTGTGTGGTGTTATTATTGTTTAAATGTATGTATTTGGGCACATGTGTTTAAATTTGTCAAGGAAGGGTTAATTATGCCAAATCACTTCATCTGCAGATGCCTGAGCCGATTGAGTAATTAACAAGCTTTCGAGCTCAGGCACAGATATATAAAAGGGTTTTGTTCAGAGGAGGAACATAAGTTAGAGATAACAATAATAATTGCTACTCATGCTGGCTTTAAACTAGCAGAAGTCAAGCGTCTGAAGAACACTAGAACTAGAATTTAAATTTGTTTCGTAACGTTTGAGATTCGAGGTTGAGATATATATATATATATATATATATATATATATATATATATATATATATATATATATATATCTGATTGTAACATGATTATTGTTAGTCAGTTAGCAAACACTTTTAACCAAAGTGACTTACAGAGACTAAGGGGTGAGCTATGCATCAACAACTGTTGCAGAGTCACTTCCAATAGGATCACGTTTGTTTTACGTCCCATCCAAAGGACGGAGCACAAGGAGGTTAAGTTACTTGCTCAGGGTCACACACAGTGCAGTCAGTGGCTGAGCTGGGATTGAACTGGGAACCTCCTTGATAACACATCCCTTTCTCCAACAACTGGACCATCAAGCTTTTTATATGGTCCAGTGATAAATTAGTGCTTGCTGGATGTGGTTTGGACAACATGTAGTATTGTTCTCCTGCAGATCCTCATGGGAGTTTCCTGAAAAAGATTAAATTGTTAAAATGGGTTGATAGGAATATGTATCACAGCTCAGGATGTGGGTCTAAATTCAGACTGGGTAATATAATAATGTTCCCTGAGCCCCTTTTCTACAATTAAAAAAAAAAAAAAAAAAAAAAAAAGGTTGCTGGCACATTGCTAATTAGGTCATTTAGCATTGCAAGAAAAAGCCAGATGTGGAATTCCAACTGATCTTATATATATGGACCAAGGACCAGAGAAAAAAGTTGTGCCTGCGAAGGAAATGTAAAACAGGAGGGGGAGTCATGAATAATCGTCCACCTACAAGTACAAAATTCACAAATATTTTTTCCCACAAATCACAATGTTGGGAAATAATGTGTTGCATGTGTCTGATTTCTCTTAATTAATTCACAAACAAGCTAAAATATTATTTTAATATTTGTTTTACTTCTATCAAGTGGGAGCTTAGAGCTTGCATGTCTTTGTTTAAATTTAGTTCTAGTTGTTCAGAGCAGTACGAGAACTGAAAACAATTATGAATACTGTTGCTACATATATAAAAACTGTATTATAATCATTATTCAATATATATAAAAAAATACATACCTGTGTCTAGACACATCCATCTAAGATGGTTACAGCTCCAACAGTGTCAACAAAGTATGCGGATGTCCCAGGTAATATAAGTTTATAATTCAATTTTCAGACACTGAGAGAGGAAAAACTGATATTGGTGGCACTGATGGTTTGGCTGTGCCCGGTGCCCTCCCAACCTCTATGCAAATTGTTTAGGATATCCTTTCTCTACTAAAGTGATCGGCTCTGAGGCAGATCCTCCACAGCAGATTTGGGAGATTTTTTAGCTTTGTTAACTCAAATTTAAAATTATAATATATATTTTTACTATCATCTATATCCCATGGAACAGATGAAACAGCATTTACCTTAAGTGGGAAGTGGGTGAAAACTGGGCAAAAAAACCCAATAAACCAGTTTGAAATATTTGAAAACTATCAGATGATTACTTAACCTCTGTACAGTATAATCATATGAGTTTAATTTACTTGTTTAATTGTGTGATATAATTAGATGCTTCTCGTTGATTTAGTGCCCCTTTTTCAGCAATTATTGTAATCTCTCCTCTTCAGTAAAGTTGCCCTGAGCCATTGTCTCACCTCATATGCAAATACACCTGCATCAGTTGGGTGTCATCTGAGTTGTGATTCATTTCCTGTTCAGGTTCATTTGGAATGTATTAATTTCTGTAGCCTTATGATATTAGCAATTTTCCTGCAATATATGCAAGATATTCATAATGCAAGCTGTGTTGCATAAAAGTTGTATACATTTACTAATTCTTTGAATAACTATCCCCAAATCTTGTGTTTTTTCTAAATGCATTTTTGTTCCAAAAACCAGCAGAGAGCTCAATATTACTGTCACTGAATGCAGCCCATTTCCCCTGCATCTGTGTACTATTTAAAAGAAACTAGGACTAGACAGATTTTTTTTTGTTAGTGGATGCAATTGATCTCTCCACGACTTAAGGTTCATAAAGGAGATAAACATCATTAGCATTTATAATATAATGTTTTATGAATACCAGACAAGTGGTTTCCAGGATATAGCCTTCAATTACTGAAAATGTATTAAAATAAAATTATCACATTTGATTTGCTCTGTACAGCCAATTCCTGTAAATGTACTTCATATCATAATCACTGGCCACAATTATTAAACCTAATAATCTGAAGAAGAAATAAACAGGCAACTATTTTCAGTGATTTTCAGGAAAAAAATAAATTAAAAAATCTCCTGAAAATATACTGTATGAGAGTTTTTACATTACCCAAATAGTATGTACAGTTACTTGATACAGTTTTTTTTTTTTTTTTTTTTTTTAGATAATTACTTGACAATAAAATCAACTTTAAACAGCACATTAATCAATAACACTGAATAAAGCATTCTAAACTCATGAACACATACACTTAAAGTACTGGTGAAGCTCAAAATAACACAAAATAGATTGTGTTACTAAATTTCATTTCACCCAATGTAGTCAGAACTCAGGTTGTTATGATGGCAAGACAAGACTGATTGATCTTCACTGTGGTCCACTCCATAATAAATATATCTCTGAAGGAGTTTAACCAGGACTGATTAAAAAGGCTTTGTCACAGAATGTTGACATAAAAAGGAGTACATTGAAGTGTTAGCTGTAGGAATTACGAGCATAGCTGTACAGTCGAGGTTTAAAAAATAAAGTATTTCAGGTTATGCTGAGATATGGGTCATGAAGCTCATGCACTTTGGGTTAGACCACAATAGCTTAATCACTAAACTATATGGTTAAGATAAGAATAATAAAAGTAGAACTGATAACATTTATCAAAATGAGAGAATAGCAACAGCTGTCTTACCCAAATAAAGAGAACACAGTTTGGGATAGATTAGACAGCCAATCAGGCAATGCCGGTGAAGTTGTTTGTACAGGGGTACAAAAAGGGAGAATAACTCAGGGAATACAGCTCATGAAGATAACCTCCTGAGAGACCCGTCCCAGTGTACAGTAGATCTTATAAGTCGAATGATGTTATCATATATACTTACTCTGACTAATATTTGCAATAAATATATGTTGTCTGTAATCATGCAATGATGGAATGAGTGCTATTAAATAAACTGTAATTCGATTTGATTTACTTAAAGAAGTTGTCATTGTTTCTATTATATGTGTCATGACATGACATGAAGGCATTAAAATAGGTCATTCACAAACCTATACAACAGAGATGAGCAGGAAAAGTCAATCGTTAGGCGAAGCAGCTGGGTAGTTATGTCAGGAAAGAAGTCCTTCAGGGGGCAATTTTACTGTCTAAGTGCAAGAAAATCAGTGCTCATGTCTTGCAATCAGAGATTTCTTGCACTTAGTGTCAAACCAGATATCATGAAAATATATCTTTGCTAAAATGTGTTTTTGTTTCTAAAACTACATGCTTGAGGCCTTAGTAAATGGGCGTGCATAGCAGGGATCATTTATGTAACTATTTTGTTAGCTACAATCGCTTCAAGTATTACAGTTCTCTTATCTCTTCCAAACAAAACAAAAACAATACTATAGTGTGGGTGTTTTGTGCATGCCTGTGTTCAAGAACACATTTGTTTGTTTTAATAGAATGATTAACATGGGAGTAAGATGTATGGTGACATGTTATGTGTGTGTACAGTATGTCTTGTGCAATTATTATAACCTTTAGATGAGTTATCTATGAAATGAAATTTCGCATGGAAAAAACAGCTTTCTATTAAGGAGCAATAATTAACAGGAATTACAGTAATTGTAATTGTCTGTCATTCCCAGGATAACTATAAAGTATGAATAAGTTTGTGACTGGGCTAAGGTGTAGGTAATAAGATTAAATACAAAATGACTTGGTACCATCTTTTCAAAATCATAATTACTGGTAACTGCTCACATATTGCCTTTTTCTTTTGTTTTAAGATACAAAGAGCTATATTGTGTAAGCAATATTCAACAATACTTATTTATACTTACATTAACTAATAATGAATAATGACACTGATGTATTTGGTCTTAGTGGCTTGTAGTTAAGAATTCAAGCAGGGTAGCACGCAGTTAATTTGTGAGATAGAAAAGCGATAAGGTTTGTGAGAAGCATGAGGATGAGCTGCTTGTTTAAATTGATAGGGGATGATAGAATAAGCTCCCCATGGGACTAAGAATGAGTGGCATACCAAACACAGAAGATGATGGCTTCAGCTTCAAGACATGAAAGGGGAGGCTTGCTTAAAAGAAAAGACAACCTTCAAAAGATGACATTTTCGGTATAATAAAAAGATGAGTGTAAAATAATAACATAGAATGCACAGCCAGGGCTTTTGAGGGCTAATTCAGTTCTCCCAAATTGAATTCCTACTGTTCACTGGACAGGATTATCACATGGAAATACCATTGAATTTGTTTAGAGTCACTACTGATCATCTTGCTATTCTAGTTATTGTTTGGTACCATACTTTAATTATACAGTATACTTCTGTGCTCTGGTTGCTAAAGAAAAGGGCTTGAAACTAGGAGGTCCAAATCCTCGCTCACTCACAGACTCACTGTGTGACCTTGAGCAAGTCACTTCACTTCCTTGTGCTCCGTCTTTCAGGTTAGACATTGTTGTGACTCTGCAGCTGATGCAGAGTAGTAGAGAAACAGGTTAACTTCACTAGCTTAACATGGCCCCTCGGTTGTTGGCATTCTCAGCAAAAAGAAGCAATTGTGTACACAGAAAGTGGTGAGAGTGTGGGTTAGCTACATTGTTGGCACTAAATCACTGGGATCCTTTAAATCCTGACTTACAAGGTTTTGAGATCAACCAGCTATAGGAACCAGACAAGCGTTATTTGGCCAAATGACCTCAATTTTCTTATGTTCTCATATGAAATGGCGAAGAAGCCAGTACATGATGTAAAGGACAGTAGAGGTATGTGGGTTTAGACTATAAGAAGCAATTTGGGGTGTGAGCCATATGGGCATAATGTACAGAAGACATACACTCTATAACATGACGCTTATAGATATGTCACAAAGCACTGCATTCTGATGCAATCACCACATGATGTGCATTACATACCGCTCTCCATCATTTAGAGGTTTAATCCACAGGCAGCTCAACTTGATTTTTAATTTCTTCAAATACAACATGAAGTGGTAAAGAGAGGATTAGTGCATCATCACTGGTTTAAAACCCCAGACATCAGTTCCTCACACGGTGGTCGAAGGTTTTCGTTTCTTTAATTCTGTTGTGACAGGTTTGTTGTCCAGGGGAACATGGACAATCCTGACCTTGGTCACGGCCTGGAAGTGTATCAGTAGCTCCCTTTTATAATAAGATGCAATCGCCCACCAGTCAGTCAAGGAACAGCATTCGTGGATTGGACGGCACCTGAAACAAACCTGGCTGCCAGCGCAACTCAGGTGGAGCGTCCGGCTATATACATGTGCAGGGCCTCAGTCCTGATACAAACATAAAAAGCTTTGATGAATGCTACTGGAAAAACAACTGTTTCAAGTAATGACATGCAAATGATCATGCTTTAACTTCAAAAACCTTAAAAAACTGCTTGTTTTAAAAGGATGTTTGTAAATCTTAAGGTTACCAAATGATTTGAAACAGGAGTACAAACTTAAAAATCTCAGTTGAGATTTGAAGAGTGTTTTATGAATTCTGTATCTCATAAAAATTGTTCTTAGTAAATAGACCCCTTAAATAACTAATGTGTTAAAGCTTTATGAATTGAGTGCTATATACTGTGTACAAAAATTAAAATAATATAAAAAATAAATAAATAAAGTGCACAGGGTATTACATCTTTAAGATGTGTCAGCTGCCCTGTGGGTTAATCTGTTTTAGACTGACAATCCCACTGGTACTGATTACTATAGAAATGATATCATTAGTGCAAATTGCCTGACATTGCCTATAGCTTCCTCATCTTCACTCCCAAAACACCATTCAGGATAAATTATTCAGTGCATCATTACAACTTTTCAACAGGTAGATGTAGAAACATCTGAAGCAAAGATCTGTGACTGCCCCCTCTGAGATTGCCAACTAATTGATTTCTCTGCTATCCTGAAAAAAAAAAAAATGTGCAAATGTTTTTTGTATTTTTTTTTTATACTGAAGGGATAAAACTCTTCTCTGCTTGGCTATGATTCATCCTAGGGTTGATAACAAAGCCTTGACTGAAGGATGGTTGATAGGCTGGTCACGAACATTATTACAAGAAACAGGCAGCTCCTACATTTCCGCATTGTGGCTTTCTTGCTTCTCGTCTTAATTGCTCCCCCATAAATAATTTCACAAGCAGTAAAAACTGCTCTTGTTTTGAATGAAGTGATTCATATTAACTAAGCCTCTTCTGGTGTTTAACTTTTTTTCTTTTTAATTATTATAATCTGGCATTAAACAAAGTGACAAAGGAAAGAAGAGATGTGCAATAAGCTATTACGATGTCATCAGCTGGAATAATAGTTCTCAGTTTTAATTCAAATCATGTTATCTTGGAAGAATATATAAATATATAAAAAGGCAAAATAATTAACTCTGTATTTGTGCTATTACTGGACTTTTCATAGGTCTTAAAACATTATTTATAATGATTCAGCATAATGACACAAAAATTGGCTGAGACAATTCCTTTTTTAAATTTATTTCAGAAAATAATGAAAGGATTTAAAAATAATATATTAGAACTCTCTTTGCTGTTTATCTGATTAGTGAACTTATGCATCTCCTTAAATGAGAAAAGATAAGATTAACGGTTGGGGATCTAATTAAATAACATAGACTCCCTTCTCTCCCATAGTCTTCATATAATCCACTCCAGGACAAACAATTGGAACTTGAGGCTTTTCAAGACTTGAATGGTACACTGTATTAAAATTAACCACCTGCCTGCTGTTGTACAAGGATTGTATCTATTCTCCATTTCAGGAAGTAAATTTTCTGCTTCACGTGCATCAAAATGTGCTCTGTATTTTAATTTGTACTGTGTCGTATCTGCCAGATGGAGTTGCAGGGTTTTCTGACGTCTTTTCTGATTGTATAAATGATTGCAGACAGCATTTAATTCCACAGAAAAAATGTAATTTAAGATGTTGAAACAGTGCACTTGTGAGGTACTATATTCTGTACTTGTTGGATGGGCTCTACATTGTATTGTTTTTTTTTAGAATCAGTGTCTCTTGGATTTGAGTTTAACTGCTTGGTGCACATAATTAAAAAGCAATAGATGACATTGGGTGTACATTGTGTGTAATTTGACCTGTAGTCTCATCCCACAAATCACATGTAATGTACACCAAAGTGTTCTTTATGCTTAATTTTTTGTTGACATTCAGAACTCATAATGCTCTTCTAGAATTGTGATGCCATTATACCATTATTGTACTATACTTTCCTAGATTTTGGAAATGGACATTCAAAGCGTGGAATGCCTAGTGGTTAGTCTAGTGCCTTTTGTCAAAATGCATCAAAATTCAGGGACAAATTATAGAATCATCATCTTACTGGGACAAAAGTAAATTGAGTTAATCCTATTGCAAATCTTGTGTTAAGAATTGTTGCCACACAACATCAAAACAAATAAATCAAGGGCCAATGAAACTTGGTTTTAAAAAAAATGTAAAAAGAAAATCTATCACAACCAGGAAAAGGGGACAGAGTGACATCACACTCAAAACAGTTTACTCTGTCGGTACATGTATTTACACTGTAAGTACAAATTGAAAACACAGTATATAGTCGGATATACGCACACTCAGATTGTTCCTTACAAAATCAATGAAATCTACATTGAAACCTCAAACCAGTAAAATATTTTTGTGTGATGCCCTCGACAACAGGGGTGTTATTTCATATGGGGCCTCCTCATATCTTTATTTGCCCCCACCCCCAGACTTTTCTTAGGTGTATCCACTTTAGGACCCAGTGTCACGATGAAGAGGGTGTGGTGTAGGTGCAGTTTAAACAAAATAGTAAGAGTCTCATAATGCCGTCTTTACCCACAGGGCCTTCTAATATTTCAGCCAAATAATTTATACAACAATGTATATGGAAATCAGAGTCCATGCCAACAAATAATAAGTTGCATGTCCAGAAAACATGGTCCATGATGGGGTGGTGCGGTAGGAGAAGACGTGATGCATGATGGGGTGGTGTTGTAGGGTTGGGTGCAGTGAGATGACATGGTGTATGATGGGGTGGTGCGGTAGGAGAAGACGCTGTGCATGATGGGTGGTGTGGTAGGGTTGGGTGCAGTGAGAAGACATGGTGCATGACGGGTAGTGCAGTAGGGTTAGGTGCAGTGAGAAGACATGGTGCACGACGGGCTGGTGTGGTAGGAGAAAACGTGGTGCATGACGGGCTGGTGCGGTAGGAGAAGACGTGGTGCATGATGGGCTGGTCCGGAAGGAGAAGACGTGGTGCATGACGGATGGTGCGGTAGGGTTGGTTGCAGTGAGAATAGGTGGTGCATGACGGGGTGGTGCGACAGGGTTGGGTGCAGTGAGAAGACGTGATGCATGACGGGTGGTGCGGTAAGGTTGGTTGCAGTGAGGATATGTGGTGCATGACGGGGTGGTACAGTAGGGTTGGGCGCAGTGGTTGTCAGGTTATTTTGAGTTCCGTCTCCAAATGCTTCCGCCGCCGTCTGTGAACAAGGAAGTAAACAAACAGCTTCCAGCTTGTTACGTAACAAAAACCAAAAACAAGGATAAGTATTCAGCAAAACTGTTCTTTAAATACTACCAGACTCCTCTCTGTGATCAGCGTGTTGTCACCTCCAGTCCAGTTGCTGCAAAGTACACAGCTGTGAAGAAAAGTAAAGAAATCTGGGTTCTTGACAGATTTGCCCGGCAGCAAGATGGCTGACTTCCAGTCTAACTTCAGCTCCTACAATAACCTTTGAGCCTGTGCATCTTCTGTTGGGGATACTTCTAGTCTTGCCTAGTGCCATCTCAGATCGGGAGGGAGATTTGTAGCTCAGATTCATTCTCTCCCTGTCACCCGCCCGACACTTCAGGATATAATATAATCACATATATGATGATCGAAATTTTCATCCCATATTAATAAAACACTCTTTTCGAATCTACTATTTCTTTGGATGTCGGAAGTCAGTGTACATTCATTTATTTTTTGATTGCTAGTTCATCATTGTCCAGTGATTGTATCGACCGGATTATTTATTTATTTCTATAATAATATAATTTTATTGATATCATGATGAGTCAAAGAGAAAAACTGTTTTCCTTTGAAAAAAATAAGTATATTTTATTTTATAAAAAAGAACGATGTTGACAAAGTGTCGTACTTTATCTCAAAAAACTGACTGTGTTTCTTCTCATTCATTATGCTATTTGGGACAAAGAATGCTGAATGTTGACACAACTTGCCCCCCTGCTCCGAGAATTTTTTTTTTAAAATGATGCCCCTACTCTACAATCTCAAATGGGGAGAACCCAGTCGAAGCCTGGGGTACTTCTCTAACGGCAAATAGAAGTGGAGGAATCAGGTTGTCCCAATTACCCACATCACTAGAGATAAACTGATGCAATATGCTCTTAAGGGTCTTATTAAAGCACTCCACCAAGGTATAGCTCTGGGGGGGTGTGAGAGGTTGGTGGGCTGAGTCAGGTGGTGGTGGTGGTGGGACAGGCAAAAAGGCTTGTATGGTTTCCCCGCAGCAGGGTTTTTATTTGACTGTCCGAAGGTGGCCACCAACCAAAATTGAACAACAAAAAAAAATAGTCAAAATAAGTCCTCACCAGTATCAACAATGATAAAGGAGGAGACGAAAATAAAAAGGTAAAAATTAACAAAAGTCCCGCACACACACTTAAACAATAACTATAACTAAAGAACAATATTTCCACTGGCACTCCTGTGCTGGCCTCTAGGGGGCTCCCGTTCCTGGGCAGGTTTTAGTGCCATGCTTCCGGTTGTTCTTCCGGGTAATAGACTGGATCGCCGCCTCTGGTCTCTGTAAACACTACACCTTTCACAAGAAAATAAATTACACAGTGCATCTCCTTTTACTGTTACCCCAGGACTGAGAGAGCGAGCGCATGTCGTACTGTCCCTTAAATACTGCCCGACCCCGCCCTTGGCCTCGGCCTGGGCGCTGTTGTACCCAATCGGCGTACATAGTAACCCTGACTGGGGTACGTGGCGTGGCGGCTGCGGACTTCCGTGTTCGGATGGGGCGGGTGAACTTTCTGGAGTTCCTGGACGGCTCGACCTTTGCCTTTCCGCCGGTCTCATCCCGTTTTGCGCAACGCCACCAGCGATCGGGATGATCGACCACAGCTCCGACCCTTTGCACCCTCGTCACAGGGTGATAAACCAAGGTCTTGATGGTCTTAATTCCCAAAACCTTGCACATCTCGCTTACCAGCCGTAACATAAAATTGGTGCCTTGGTCAGTTAAAATTTCACATGGACTATCTACCCAGGAGAAAACCCTGACAATCTTGTCGATGACAGATTTGGCAGAGATGGAGTGGAGTGGGATGGCCTCAGGATAAAATGTAGCATAATCGACGATGACCAATAAGTGTGTGTACCCCGAAACACTCTTCTTCAATGGTCCCACTATATCTACCCCAATGCACTCAAACAGAGTCTCCACGAGTGTTAATGGCACCAGTGGAGCCCGTGGCACTACTCTAGGGCTGGTCATCTGACATCCGGAGCATTCCGCACAAAGATGGCGCACCTCATCATCTATTCCAGGCCAATATAATGGTGACTTGAGCCTCGCCTTAGTTTTATCTCTGCCCAGGTGTGCAGCCTGGGGAATAGAGTGTGGCAGCCAGCTCTGGCAAATTGTCCCTAAAGGGCGGTAGGACAAGTAACTGGCGACGCACTTCCCGGGTCTGGGGCAATTTATCGACCTGCTATAGCAGATCTTTGTCCAGTTCAATATGGGTGTATGTGGTGGTGAGTCTGGAATTAACCACCCAACCATTAATGACAACTGTCTGGTTTAAGAGCCATCCCAGCGCTCTGTTGCTCCTTTGCTCGAGCCTGAAGTCACGGGAGCAAACAAAAAAAATCACCCCCCATGGCTCTGGGGTCAGGATCGCTAGGGTCCCGCATGGACTTGAGTGACCAGCTGCGACCACTGGCTCCCCTGCTTCCATCCCAGGACCTTCACCAACTGCCCTCAGTTGAACTGAACCAGATTGCCTCCACTACTGCCCCTCATTCTTAGCAGCCTGGCATTCCTGTTTTGTATTACAGGGTCTGAATTTATGACAAAACCAAGCCGGGTTGCATAAAGGGAAGATATCACCAAATACTTCCTCCCTCCTGAATTAAAGACTGACTACACCCTAAGTCAAGAAGGGCACAGGTTTGTGTACCTTCCACAGTCACAAAAAGTACAAAACCCTGAGCTGAGTTGAAATAATTTAAATCATTTTTAATTTCATGTGCAAGTAACATAATATGTGAGCACGGGGAATTGCACTTGTATTAATTCACATGCATTGAATGATTGATTAGCAATCGAGTCTTGGTACAGCTGCGTAAAAGCTGCATGTTTTCACTCACTCGGGGTTGTGTGTTCGTGAGTGGAGAACGGGTGAGAGAGAGGAGTTTTTGGAGTTGAAATAACAATTGCTACAGCGTGCTGGAAGTGCCAGCACGGTACTTGTTTGTCTGTTCGTCCACTGTCTTGTTTAGTGTTGTCCATTTTGTTTACCTTTTTATTTTGGCCGCAAGTGCCTTGTCCTGTTTTGTGTGCTTTGTTTAGATGTTTTTGTTTGGTATTATTATTTGCAAAAACTCACCGCCATTTATCAGTGTTTGGAGTCTATTTCTGGTCTGACATCACCCCTGCAAAGACATAATGTTGGCAATCCAAGTTGGCAATCTGCAGGACATTGAACACTCTCCCACAGGCGATCAAAAACATTTTTTTTTTTTTTAAATTGGTATTCCAGCTGACTTTAGTTATGCATTTGTTGAACTTTATTATTATTTTATATTATTATTATTATTATTATTATTATTATTATTATTATTATTATTAAGAGTACTCTCTAAACTCATTGAATTCCTTTTTCTGTTACTGTCAAACAAAGGCAAGGTGACAGCAGAAATCAGGATAAGGCTCACTGTTTTAAATCCTTGAAGACGAATGTGAAGCCAAACAGTTTAATATTAGGGTGTAAAGTTCAGAGTTCCAGTTCAAAGTTCCAGTTCAGAATTCCAGTTATTTTTTTTTCTTTTTACCGTTGCGTTATAATTGTTTAATCTCTAACACTACTGCTAGCACGACTAATACTAACACTAAGACTACTAACATCTCTAAAAACACTACTAAGACTACTTATATTTCACAATTTAGTCAGAGTAAATAGTAATGTTCATGGTTGTCTGAAATTAGTTTTGTATGGGTATATAAGTATATATTTTTATATGCATTTATCACAGGTCACATTAAGAGATTCTAATCCAGTGGTCTTAGTAAACAGCCGCTGTTCTTGTACACCAGGTACTGCCTTATGCAACCACTTGGTTGCACTTTTGAGTATGAACAGTTAATTTAAAGTCACTTCAAATTACATTCGATATGGCCCACAAGATAGAAGAAAGCACCAGGGAACAGAGCTCAAATTTGAATTGGCATACACTTCGCAATCCTAGACTTACCTCTTCACATTTTAGGGAAGTCTGCCATGTTAGAGGTCAAATCTCAGCAGAAAATATTGTAGAAAGAATCATCAGGGGAACACGGCAGACAGTTGTATTGAGATGGGGTTTGGAAATGGAGTTGGGAGTAGTTAAGGAACACACCTGCGCTCAAAATGTTAATTCTTCATAGTGCATTCACCCTGATGCTCCTTGGCAGATGGTGCGGTTTATGATCCACTAGAGAGGCCATCTTTCGGACTTGTTGAAATCAAATGCCCTAATCTTAAGAGCTATAGTGACTGCAAATACTTAAAAATGCAGCCTGGTGTTTTAATTTTAAAACACAGCCATGCTTACTATTGGCAGGTACAAGGTCAGTTACTTATCACAGGGTTGGAGTGGTGTGACTTTGTTGTTTGAGATCAAAGTTCAAACTGACTACTTTTACTTTCATGTGTACATGCCAACATATCTATCAATGTCTATATAAATTGTCTGTATTCCTTTTTTATATGTAATGTGATGCATGGAACTTATAAAGGTGTGGCACATGGAGAATTTATTACTAGGTACGCACAGCATGAACCAGTTCAAACCAGACAAAAGATTGAAAGTTAAAAATGGAATATTTGTTATATAATTTCCAAATGTAAACCCTAGCAGAATTTAACAAAACTACATGTTTTACCTTTTTTTTATTTTAACTGAACAATGTTTATATATTACTAAGAAAACATTCTATATTTATTAATTTACAACATGAGACTGAAAGTGTCCTTTTTACTTATTTAATCCAAGCCTTGACCAGGGGCTTACACTGGTAGTTTGACAATAAGCATGCTACAGTGAATATCTGGTTGATGCTTCCAGCTATGGAAAGAGGAATGATGGTGTCAAACAATTTGTGTTCTTTCATCCTTCTGTTCAGGCGCTCAATGAGAATCCTCAAATCAGGCAATTGACTGGGTCTCCTGGCATTTGGGTCTTTTTATATAAAAAATCTGGTGTGTAGATTGTGCAAGGAACCAAATCACCCACAAGAAACTTAATTACCATTATGGCCATTTACTTTGTTAGTAGTGGAATGATGTCTGATTGTTTAAAGCTCTCCTTGTCACTAGCAGAACCAGCATACAAAGAGGACACAAATGTCACTGCACCATGTGGAGCCATACCCAGCATACCTTTCATAGTACTGTGGGAGTTTAAGTACATCTCACATTGGAGAATAAGAGAAGAAGGTGTTTGACATCTTATTTCAGAGCAGTTGATGATAATTTAAGTGTCTGGATACTTTATGAATACATTTCTTAAATTGGCTTTTACTTCTTCTGGAGATATCCATATGCTGACTGAACCTAACAGCATGTACAGAAAGTTGGTCCAGGTGTTAATTGTCAAGATTACTGTAAATGGGTGGATGTTAAAGTGATGGTTCGTCTCTTTCTTTCAAACCCAGAGCAAGATACATCATAAATTTAAAAAAAAAAATTGTCCAAGGGCTGCAACAACTATACCTGTAGATTTAAAGAAAAAATTAAAGTAAAACTCCATCTTAAAAAAAAAAAAAAAAAAAAAAAAAAAAAAAAATAGATTTTCATTTATATGTCAAAACTGTAAGATTAAAAGTTTTTAAAGTCGTATTTTGATACTCATGAAATAGAACTGGCTTAAACTACATCTAATTTTACTGGTATTTGGAGGCTGGTCTGAAAAAAAAAAATTAGATAAATAAAATTTTATAATACCAAGAAAGAATAGTGCAGGGCATTTCAGCATTTGTCTGTAACCTTGTGTAATGTTCAAATGTATTCTGAAGTGTAACAAACAGTCAATCAAGTTTAAGTAACGCTCAAAGGTACATTGTAAAAGTAGCTACAGAAAACCATATTAAACACTTGTATTTTTCTGTGGATCCAGACTTGGGCTTCCCATAAATAAAAAAAAAAAAAATTTAATAATTACCATTAAAACTGAGGGTTGAGGTTTAGGAAAGCACAGACAGTTTCAATAACAGCAGATACATAATGAACATTTTAATAAAAAACATTGATTTGCATGTTGGTAGGGTGAAGTATTCACTTTTTTTGTAGCAGCCAATGCCCGTGTAACATGCACAATTTTTCCAGTAGCTGATTCTAAAAGGCAATCAGATGCATGTAGCTTGCAAATCTGTTTTGTATATAAGAATAACAATGAATACAAAATTCTACCATTTAACAACGTTATCATTAAAAAAAAATCTACTGTGAGCATTTGTAAATATTTGCATTCTATGAATTTAAGTAATTAATGCCCGGTACACAAATGTGTGCATATAAACTTACTTGATCACTCGTTCCTTTATCCATCTTTGAGGTGCCTTTTGAAAGGATCACAAGGGACACAGTTGGTTCAATCAAAAACATCTACTAGAGGACAAAAGTACACTCTGGTGAGATTGGATTATGCCACCAGATACCCTGAGGCAGTGCTATTAAGAATTACAACCTCCAAAAACATTGTCAAAGATTGGGAATACCCAGGGAGGTTATAACAGACCAAGGCACGCCCTTTGTTTCTAACCTCATGAGAGATCTGTTCAAGCGCCTACATATCAGGGTTCTCAGAACCTCGGTTTACCATCCTCAAACAGATGGGTTAGTTGAGGGCTTTAGTAAGACACTAAAAGTCATCCTTCAGAAAGTGATTGGCCAGGATGGATTTGTTACTTCCCTATTTAATGTTTGCAGTGAGGTAGGTACCCCAGGCATCCACGGGATTCTCGCCATTTGAGATGTTATATGAGAGAAACCCCCATAGCATTGTGGACATTAGTAGATAAATCTGGGAGGAACAGCCAAATGACAATAAAAACATACAATGCAGATACAACATCACATTACAAGAGTGATACCCATTGTAGGAGAACACATGGGACAGGCACAGGAATCACAGCGGGAAGTGTATAACAAACAAGCCAAACTTATAGAATTCAAACCGGGTGATAGGGTGTGTTGGTTCCAACAACAGAGAGTAAACTGCTTGCTTGATGGTAAGGGCTATACAAAGTTCTTAGGGGATGTAAATCACAAGGTACAGCAAGCAGGGTGTAAAGGTCCAATGCAAATATACCATGTAACCCTACTTAAGTCGTGAAAATACCAGGAGGTGATGATGGTAACAGCTAGAGGATCTGAGTTACATGAGGGGGAGATGAAAATAGCTGAGAACCTAACTGACAGACAGAAGGAAGTAGTAAGGAGTTTGATTAAATACAACATACATGTGTTTCAGAACTGCCAGGGAGAACCACTGTTATATTTCATGATGTCACAGTGCCAGGGAAGAGAGCACATGTTCATACAGATAGGGTTCTAGAGGCCAGAAGGAAAAATATAGACTGAGGTGGAGAAAATACTTAAATGAGGGGAAATGGAGGCATCCAACAGTGAATGGTCTAGCCCCATCATCTTGGTTCCCAAGCCTGTCGGTAGCATCAGATTTTACAATGATTATCATAAGGTCAATGAGATATCAAAATTTGATGCTTATCCAATACCAAGAGTAGACGAACTATTGGAAAAACTAGGGAAAACAAGATTTGTGAACACACTTGACTTAACAAAAGGCTATTGGCAAATTCCCCTAACTACCGTGCCCGTTGTCCCAATTGTAATCATCCCTTTGTTTTGTAGGATTGCTGACACAGGCTGCCAAAATGAAAGCCAATGAAAGTATTCTCATTCACATATGAGGACTGTGTGGCAGTTGAGATGAAAAAATATCATAAGACCTGCTATAGAAACTATACCAGATTCATGCATTGTAAAAAAAAAAAATTACGAACCATAAGCATTTTTATATTGACTACATAACAAAGCACATATACATAACCGAAGATAAGCATTTATACACAGACATACTATAATCAAAATGAGATGAATAAAAAAAAAACATTTGAAAGAAAGAGCTTCATTCGTTACAAATCGTTTACAAAGTCTAAGTGCTGACACAAATCACACAGATCCTGCACTTTTCAAAATATGCAGTGCACTTGCACATTTGGCATAGCTAACAGCAGTAACCTAGGCTTCTGGCACCAAATGCTTCACAGGTATATACTAGTGCAATGAAAGCTTCTAATTCCTCCAAGGGCATTGACCAGGAATCATCTTGGTGTCACTGCTGCTGGAAGATTCATGCTTCATAGCCAGATTTGTCATTCTCCATCTCTGCTGCATCAGAATCTTTGTTTGGTAAAATTTACAGTCATTTCAAACACTACTTTGTTATCCTGTGACTTCAGCTATCCATTTTCAATGTGTATTGGGGAAACATTGAATTTCTTAGAAAAACAATTGACTAACCAGAGTGCAGCCAAACAGCCTGTGAGCTGTTAAGGCTGATTGAAACAATAGAAATAAGAAAGTTACGTTCGGCCCATCTTGCTCGTTTGGTTGTTAGTAGCTTATTGATCCCAGAATCTCATCAAGCAGCTTCTTGAAGGATCCCAGGGTTTCAGCTTCAACAACATTACTGGGGAGTTGATTCCAAACCCTCATGATTCTCAATGTAAACAGACTGTTCACTTAAGGAATGCAGACTGATATAATCAAACTTCAAAACAATGCTGCAAGTCCCAGCTGATAAATACAAATATTACAGCAATATTTAAATGTTTTAATATGTTTTATATGTATCGGTCAATTTGACTGCTCCTGGTCGGAATAGGTATGACAGTATTTTACCTCGCTAATTTTTAATTATGTGATGTAACATGCACTATAAAGATGATGTAGTTTAATTAAGAATTGTTGCAGATGTGGGGAAATAAATGTGACAAATGATTTTTTATAAGTATAAATGTTAATACAATTGTATAAACACTACATACAAGCAAGCAAAGTTGTGCAGGTCACAGCATGCCCTAATGTATACGTTCGTATCATAACACAGTCAAATCAAAGAACTGACTGATGATTCAAACAAAAACATTACATTAAATACTAGGAATATATTAGCATTTCCAACCCATTTCATACTCTCTTCTAATCAGTATGGATCCACCTTGTTATCACACACCTTCAACACACCTCCTCTCCCAAATCTATAACATTCTATAGTGCATCACATTTAAGAATTTTACTGACTATCTTAACCTAATCTGTTAGAAACTGTTTAAAATAGTCATTTGTTTGTGGTGTTGTTTTTCCACTGTGTCTCCACACCTCCACACATCTTGATTAGACACCTGCTAACTTTTGCTCTCTGCCCAGATGCCAAGATACCAGAGAATGACAATGTCTTGTTTAGCTAGTTAAATGTGCTTTACACTGTATCAAAATATGATAAATCCCCCCAGTAAGAATCCACCTTCCAGGACTTTGTGGAGACTAGGATGTGATCCGAGCTGTAGTCCAACCTGAAATACTGATATTAGAATTGCAGACACTGTATACTCAGACTCTGCTGCTCAATTACTTGTTCTAAAGACTTTCCTTATAGATCTGCTTACTAATGCACTATCCACACTACCTACAGTAAATGACGTTTAGAAACAATGATTGCAAACCCTAGTGTGAATAGGGTGTAAATGTGTGCTGTGTGAATAGGATATATGTGTTTATTTCAACTGGACATTACCCTAAACTCTCTGAATTTATAACATTAGAGAAGGTAAGTATTCAGAAAAGACAGTGGATCAAGCAATACTTAAGACCAAAAAAATGACTACAAATTAATTTCTAAAAAGTGATAGATGGGGTTTAATACAAACAAAGATTTAACACTAATCTTAATAATCCAGCGTCATAAAGCTTTGTACATCTAAAAAAAAAAAGTGTAAGGCTTTGTTAAATTAGACAGTTACATTTTTACACAATGGTTATTCAAGATTAATAAATGTGACAATCCTTTGTAAAGAAAATCCTAATTAAAGTTTGGCATTACTTTCATTACATTACAGTCATATAGGACTTTTCAAGGACTTTATGAAACACAGACATTTTCTTTTTTAAATCTAGAATTTATGTTGGATTTATAGCCATTAACATGCAATGTTTGCTTGAATGTTTAAGTATTTGTCCAATAATTAATGACAAAAGAAGCAGACTGTTTATTTACTTATTTATTTTTGTTCAAATTGAAATGTAGTAAAATGTATTTTGTGACAAATACAATATTTAGGGAGATTGACAGTGTTTCAATTTGCACTGTTCTTAATTATATAGTTTGTAGGAAAATCTTCTTCACTGCCTCTTTTATCTGGATTGTACTATGTTTTTGTTTTGAGCAGAGGTCCCACATTCTTCTCATTAATCATTAAGTGTTGAAACTTAAATGCCGTTTGGCACATTAGTGCTGAGTAACTCAAATACTGTAAGTAGTGCCTTTAGGAATGGAAAATTTAATTAGCAAGCATAAATGACCAAAAATATCAGGAGACTGTCAAATGTATATTTGATTACAGAATGGAAGGTTACACATGAAAATAACCTGTTGTGTTGTCAAACTGACACAATAATAAAGCCCCAGTGCATTCATATTACTGTATGACCAGCAGAGGTTGTCTCTTTTGCTTTTCTAGCTAGCTGGGATTAAACCTGAATCTAGCTTCCTACAAGTTTTCTTGGCTGATTGAGATATTTTAACTCTTTGCGGTCAATTTATTCAGCGCCTGTCAGGCGGGCCATGTCTAATTTCTTTTCACACATGCTATTTATTTTACACACACTGTTTAAAAGTAATTTTATTCACAGTAAAATAGGTTTAAAGGGCACTGCATATCAACATGACACTCAGTACTGCTTCTCCTGCTCTGCCCCACCCCTTGTTCGCTGTATTTATCCGATATCTCTTCATAGTACTTACTGATAAATCATCTCCTGATCACTCGATTTAAAACCAAACCCCTCAATAATGTTATCCAAGTCAGTATTTTATTACTATAACATCTTAAAAGCTTGGCACAGGTCTGTGATATTCTTTGAGTGCTGGATGCGGAAGCAGCAGTCTTGTTTGTTTATGTCCTTCTTATGTCTGTGATATTCTTTGAGTGCTGGATGTGGAAGCAGCTATCCTGTTTGTTTATGTCCATGTTGTGTCTGTGATATTCTTTGAGTGCTGGATGCGGAAGCAGCAGTCTTGTTTGTTTATGTCTGTGTTATGTCTATGATATTCTTTGAGCGCTGGATGTGGAAGCAGCTATCCTGTTTGTTTGTGTCCGTGTTGTGTCTGGTGAAGAGACACTGCGTATTGCTCAGATCCGCCTCCGTTTTTTTGTTTTGTTTTTTTTCCAGCCTCTCTCGGCCATTGAAAGCTTTTCTCGGCTTGTGATTGACGCCTTTCTGATGATTTCCTGACATGGTCCGACATCAGAACGAAAAGGAAAAATTTTAATGTCAGACCTGCTCCAACATAGGACTGCAAAGGGTTAATGTTAAAAAAAAGCAAAATTAAGGCTACATTGAAATCAAGAGATGGGTTTTTTTGATACCATACTGTTTACACAATGAAGGGTGAGAACTCAAATGTGATGAAGGCGTTAATTTACAGATTAT
The DNA here is from genome assembly GCF_017654505.1 of Polyodon spathula. NCBI lineage: Eukaryota > Metazoa > Chordata > Actinopteri > Acipenseriformes > Polyodontidae > Polyodon > Polyodon spathula. The sequence continues at coordinate 20,784,185 of NC_054537.1, read as the reverse complement.
TATTATTATTATTATTATTATTATTATTATTATTATTATTATTATTATTATTATTATTACTACTTCAACTATATTATAATAGTTGAAGTTGTAATGATGGCTGTCTTACTCCTAAACCAACAGTGTTCACTATGTTATTTAAGTAAAAATCCCATCCTGCCAGAATAAGGCCTTTTCTTATCACTGAGGCAGGCAAAATCCTGCTGCCTACATATAGTTACCATGTCAGCATGACTGTCAGATCTAATCAAATGCACAATCACAAGGTGCTGAGCAATAGCAATTCTGCCTGCCTTTATGTTTTAGCTATTCCTGGTCATAAAAACTATTGGTATTGAATCAACTTTTTCAAGATACATTGACATTTGAATTAAATTCTAACAGTTAGCAACTTACTGTTGTTCAGAATCATGAGAACATTAGAACATACAAAAGTTTACAAACGAGAGGAGGCCATTTCGCCTATCTTGCTTGTTTGGTTGTTAGTAGCTTATTGATCCCAGAATCTCATCAAGCAGCTTCTTGAAGGATCCCAGGGTGTCAGCTTCAACAACATTACTGGGGAGTTAGTTCCACACCCTCACAATTCTCGAGCCTAATGCCAGCAACAACAAATGATGGTATAATAAGAAGCCAGGATCACCTTCAATAATAATATAAAGCTTGCAAGGTTTTCAGGCAGGGACTCCACAGTATCATTAATACAAGTGCCTAGTGCATTCATTGGTCAATCTACAAACCAACTACTGTAATGTTACCATCAACCTATACGGTATATAAACCTACTTCACAACCTCAGTCCTGCCGTGCTTTCGAATTACCATTCGTCGTTTGTTTGGTCATGTATCAATGTTGTCCCTTACCCTTCACGTTACGGATTCGACTTCTTGAATCGTAGACCCAGTTCCTGGATTTGGCAGAAACCAAATCCACGTTTCCTTTTGCAGCAATCCTTCACCCTAGTCACTCTGCTGCTGAACATTCCAGTAAACTCCATGCTCAAAATGTTACTTCTCCTTGAAATGCATGACATCAAGTTCAGGACTATGACACCTTGTTTATCTGAAAAGTAAGCTTTCCAGAATTGTTTCAGCTTAGTTTCAGCATAGACACAGCCCCGTGACACATATCCAATGCTCTGTCAAGTATGCATCAGTGCGATGGGGAGTAACTGAATGCAACAGCAATCACGGACAACAGAATCACAGAAAAAATTAAATAAATTGTTTCACCATTGTTAACGTAACATAGGATCACAACATAACATTCATAGTCGGTCTTCTCTAATACCGACTCGTACTCCCGTGTTTCACTCTTTTAGTACTTCGTTTCAATCTATATCAAATGTTTTTGGACACTGCGTAGCAGACAAAGATCTATCAAGGTATGTGTTATGTTTCCGATAATGAACTGGGATGATTTTGCATCAGTTTCAGGACTACTGCATTGGTGATGCACACTCTGTCCTCTCGCAGGGGAAGGGCATTGTTATTATTAGAACTGAGTTATTGTTATTTCATGAAAAAAATTCACAAATGTGAAAATCTGCAAATAGAATCCTGCTTGATAATAGGTTCTTCTGTGTATATGCTTACTGTTTTAGTACAAAACCCGATATGCTCACAATATAAATATTTTCGCTCTACAAAAATTCATTCTAGATGCCAAGATGATTAGAGGATTATTTATTTATTTATTTATTTTTTTAGCAGATTACCTAATGTCTTATTTATAGTGAATTTTCGACAGTGATTCATTTATATTACATACCATATTTGCTTGAGTATAAGTAAAGAAATTTAAACCCAAAACACAATCATGAAGTTGGGGGGGTTGACTAATACACAAGCAAACATATGAACCGATATATAATTTATAGTAAGAGCCTATATTTACTGATTGCGATGACTGACGGCAGCATGAACGCTATGGAGGAGCATAATAATACTAATAATAATAATAATAATAATAATAATAATAATAATGTTACCTTTTCTATTGCGTGACCCTGCAGCATAGTGCTTCTATGGGAAACAGCAGCACCTCCATTGTTTTGGGCAAATCCTTGTTGCCCTCATTGCCAGAGCAAATGCTTCTAATTTCTCTCAAATCAAAATGCAAACATCTCAAGATTCAGCAAAAATGATTCAGTGACATTGTCTATATATATATATATATATATATATATATATATATATATATATATATATATATATATATGAATTTAGGTTTGTTTACATCCAGGAGCTGTCATATAAAGCACAGACAAAGTTTCATTGAATTACAGCAGACCACACCATCCCCCACATTCCACTGAAATACATACTTCCGTGTGGGCTACGAAGGAACTGGGGGTGGGACCTGTATATTAAAATAATACTATTGTATGCTTGTGGCAGGATGGCTTAGTTGATAACTTCAGACTCAGAAGACAGTAGACATAGACAACAGACTGGGGTAATGAAAGCGCTGATGTGCGAGTTTAATTTACAAATAAAAGATTTAAACACAAAACAAAATACTCAAAATAAACTGAACATGGGCCAAAATAAACAAACTCAGAACACAAATAGCAACAAGTTGGATGCTGGTTGCAAAACCAGCATACTTAGCAATTGTTATATCCTGTAGTAACAGTTTTCACAGCTGCGGGTCTTTTATATTCTGCATAGTTTGCATCATTTTAATAAATCTGCATGACTGTCAGCTAATTAAATAATTACTAGCAGACAATCACGCAGTCTCACAAGTAAAGTACAAAAATACAAATAACAACAGTAATGGAGGACAGCTTTTTGTTCACCCTGCATTTTAAATAATAATAATAAAAAATAATACAAAACATGCACAGGGACCTGTCACAAGGTTATATACAATATTAACATTTTGATATATAATTGGCTATGTTACAGTGAGTACAGTGATGACTATTTGAACTAATCATGCCTGTCCGTCGACCCATCTCTGCCTGTCACACTCTACATGGTGAACACAATAACTGGTTTCATTTTGTACATATATTAACCAAACTTTTATTATAAACTCCTAGCCTCATACAGACAGTAGAATTGGCTATAATCTGATCAATCTATACAAACACTGGTGATAAATAAGTGGTCACAAGTAGCTATATTCATTAAGGACATGCTCATTTGAATGAGGGAGTGCAAATAGTAATTCATTTTAAAAGGAAATATTCACACACTCGAGTGAATATTTATATGGGTTATACGATGGATAGTTTTTTCAAGCTGAATGTGTACTCTACATATAATAATAGACCACAATGTAGTTTAAAATAGATTGAGCCACATTTTTAGCTTGTATGTGAGGAACAAAAAAATCTAAAATTGCAAAATATATATATTGAAAAAATAACTATGTCAAAGTCCTATTTAAAATAAAATGTGAAAATCATTATTCTATGATTGTGATATATCTGGCAGAGCTGCTATTATCTAGCTAAAGACCATTGAAATGCTGTGCAGGATAGATATGCCAAAAAACTGGTTAATGCACGATTAGGAGAGGAACGGGTGCATAAGATATAGAAATAAGTCTATAATCTGCCTGTGACCAAAAATAACCATACAATTAAAGTTGAATGACCTTCTATTTTTGACTGTCAAGTGCCAGCATGAGGTGAGATTATTCCCCACAGAACTGAAGCTAAATGCAATGATTCAGTTTCTAATGAACTAAGGCCATTTCTGAGACTTTAATAAGTCTAATTATATCAGGTGCTGATGCAGATGACCTTTTATTCCACACTCTGTAATGAGCTCAATCTAATAAATGAACTCGTAGGTGAAGCCATTATCCAGGATTTGCTGCTTCAGAATATTATATCGGATTAAAATTTATTACGTTCATACCTCTAAATCAGCATTGCCTAATTCTAATATTGACTTGTCTGACTTGCATATTTATAATTTGAAATTTCAGCATGCATTGTGGCGTAAAAGCCACAGGGGCCGCTTTTGGCAGTGAAGAATTGCCAGAGTGCATCATGGGGTATTTCAAATCAGTTCACATGGAACAGTTAATTATACCTGAAAGCCATTTCAAAAACAACCTGCACTGCACTGCTTTTTCCCATATGTCCATTACTGAGAAATTGGAAACTCAGCAGGAAGAGCTAGCTCATTAAGTGAGCTTCTGAATACGAAGGCCCTAGCTGAATATGCTGTTCACACCCTTTCAGTGTTGCACATGGTGCAGCACAGTAACCTTTGTTTGGTAATGCAAAATACTTTTTTAAAAAGCCATTTGTTTTGCACAACTGCAGCATGAGAATGTGCTTTAACATGCTGTGACAGGGTAACATCACGGCCAAGCTGTTATCAGCAGGAAGAGGAAGCTCACTGTTAAGCCATTGGCACAATTTACTCCCCTTGTTTCTCTAGAATGTCTAATTACTTTCCCTCATCACAGCAATGTGGGCATCCTCCCATTGCCTCTTTACACCCAGGTATGACAAGCACCATAGAGAAGTGTTCTATTCACTGACTGTTCCCTAATGACATCAATTTAAAATAATTTCCAAACCATTAGATAAGACACTCAAAATTATAATAATGTACAGTAGCTATCTCGGTTAACGCGGACAAGCTCATCACACAGGGCGAGGCAATCCACACACAGGCGAAGGGCGGGCATGAACCCAGGACCTCTCGTACTAAAGGATAGTGCCGATGGCAGCTTCTTTGTATGGAGATTATAGAGATTATGTCTTTGTGTGTGATTACGACATCTACTAGCCCTGCTGCTGCCTTCCCCTGTGCATGCTATAATATAGTCATATTTCTAATTTAAAATACTTTTCCAAATCTTAAAGCAAAATTGGTATTTTCAAAGATGTCAGCTTATTTTCATAAAGATAGTGGCCATAGAATACAAAAGTATATTAATAAAAGTACAAAGACAATCATTTCGAGAGTCAAAATGTTATTGAAGCTTAAAAATCGTATATTTCTATTTCTAAAATCTGCATTCAGAAGAAATACAATAAATATTTATGTTCTTCAATACAAATTGATTTTTGTAACCCTTTTGCCTATGCAATGGTGCTCCCTGTGACCCATTACAAAGTCATTATAGTCCAGGCTGTGCAGTCAACATCAGCCGTTTCCTATTTCCACACACTTTACTTTTGGTGCAGTTTTTGTGAAATAACATATTGAAGTGTCAACCCATGCATTTTCAATGTGACTCAAGCCAGCAATTATCAGTATTTTTTCTATAGGGAATAAACAGAAGTGCTATGTAGTTCCTGTTTTCTGTTAATATGTTGCAGATGGCTGCAACATGAAGTATATAATTATTGCAAATAAACTAGCTGTGTTTTAGCATTTGATCTATTTGTGAAATTACAGAATAATGTGAAAGTAACTCATCAGTATGAGAAAGGAGAATAAAGAGTATATTTAAAAAAAAATGATACAGAGCTTTTCAAAAGCAATCAAATATATTTATTAAGTATTTTGCATTCCCATTATGTTTGTGAGAATATTTGATTTCACATTAGACTTCAATCTTGAATGTTAAAACTGAAACAACATTTCTCAGATGCATATTAATTATGATATAAAAACAGTTATCTAGTGTCACTCAGTTCCTCAAATACCATCAAAAATAAAGTGCAAGTAAACCACTTTAGTCAGGGTTAAAAGTTCACATGCTGCAGGTTCTCGTTCTTTATGGTTCTTAAACAACCTCAATAGCGGTGTTAAACACAACTGACTGTAAAGACTGATCCTGATGTAGAATCTGATTGATTATTTTTTCGATTCAGAAATGATTAATCTTGGGGTTGCTGGCAATCCCTTTTATATTTATGATGGCAGGTATTTTAAACCATGGTGATATTTAGAACAAAGGGAAAAGATAGATTACTGATGTAACACTGGTTCCATGAAAGAGAAGACAACCAACCTCAATACTTTTGGGATATGCCTACCACAGGTCAGGTATTTATTGAGCATTTTATGTCAGAGCTGATAATAGACCCCTCCAAGGAGTGACGTCCTCATCCCGCCAAACGAGGGAATAAGTAATCACTCTACGGAGATCACATTCTCTGTTTTGCATCGAACCCGCTAATGCGAGTGATGCAACCTTGGTTTGTTGGTCATCTTCTCCTTCAGGGAACCGGGGTTACATCTGTAACCTATCGTTTCCCTTTCAATTCGAAGATGACCAACAACAATACTTTTGGAAAAATATATCAAAGCCGTCTCAAGGGAGCATGAGCGGAGACAGCAGACGAGTGACATTTGTGGTGTAAGCGTAAAACTTCAAGGACCTAACGAAGGCACTGAGGAATCTACCACGTTGAGTTGGTAGAACGTGTTGAATGTATGCAGAGTAGCCCAGCTAGCTGCAGTACAAATCAGTCAATGATGCTCTAAAGAGGGCCCATGATATAGCCACACCTCTGGTAGAGTGTGCGGCCAGCCTCCCAGTTGGAGGTAGACCGGCATTGGTATATGCAGTCGAGACTGTGTCCACAATCCAGTGGGACAGTCATTGCTTTGAGAGGGCTTCACCCAGGGTCCTTTCACCATGACAGACGAAGAGCTAGTCAGACTGAACAGCGCTCTTGTCCTATCCACATAACCTCTTAATGCCCAATCTCTGATCCTCCTCCGAAGAAAAAGGAGGGGGATGGAAAGCCTCTAATTCCACTGATTTGGTTTAAGTGGAAAGCTGTAACCACCAGAGGGAGGAAAGCGGGATTCGTCCCTAACGATACCCTGTTTCCATCATCCCAAATATGTATACAGGCACTGTGCACTGACAGAGCCTGTAACTCACTAACCCACTTAGTGGAGGTGATGGCTAATAAAAAGGCTGTCTTCATACAGTGATATTTCAACTTTTTGGAATGTATAGGCTCAAACAGGGCCTTAGTGAGAGCCTCCAGTACCACGTCCAGACTCCACTCGGGACGAACTTCCTTTCTAGGAGGATGTAACCACTGAGCACCCTTCAAAAAACGTGCTGCCAGAAAATGAGCACCTGGGGACATTGAGTCAATGTGGACATGGCATGCAGATATTGCTGCTAGGTACACTTTCAGCATAGAAGGGGATCTATCCTCCTCTAGCAGGTGTTGCAGAAACTGTAAAATGATTGCTATAGGGCAATAAATAGGGTCATGACCTCTGGCCACACACCAATTTTGAAAATAATCCCACTTATAAGCATACAATGACCTTGTGGAGGGAGCCCTAGCATTCTGCAGTGTACAGACAACTGTGTTAAGGTGGACAGATGGTCTCACTTAGGGGCCAGTTTTTGAAGGAACTCAGCAGGTAGGTTGGCCCAAACATCTTGGTGAACTATCCACAGTTCTTCTGTGGATTTAGGCAGCCTCTCTCTTCATGTAATCCCAGACAGACTTGATGATGTTGAGATCAGGGCTCTATGAGGGCCATACCATCACTTCCAGGACTCCTTGTTCTTTACGCTGAAGATAGTTCTTAATTAATTTCGTTGTATGTTTGTGGTCGTTGTCATGCTGCAGAATAAATTTGGGGCCAATCAGATGCCTCCCTGATGGTATTGCATGATGGATAAGTATCTGCCTGTACTTCTCACAATTGAGGAGACCATTAATTTTGACCAAATCCCCAACTTCATTAGCAGAAATGCAGCCCCAGACTTGCAAGGAACCTCCACTATGCTTCACTGTTGCCTGAAGACACTCATTCGTGTATCGCTCACCAGCCCTTCGGCGAACAAACTGCCTTCTGCTACAGCCAAATATTTCACATTTTTACTCATCAGTCTAGAGCACCTGCTGCCATTTTTCTGCATCCCAGTTCCTGTGTTTTAATGCATGGTGTATGACTTTTGACAGTAAACTGTCTTCCGCAACCTCACCTTGTTAGCTGAGTTTGGCTGTTCCTCACCCAGTTTTATTCCTCCTACACAGCTGTTTCTGTTTCAGTTAATGATTGTGTTTCAACCTACATATTGAACTGATGATCATTAGCACCTGTTTGGTATAATTGTTTAATCATACACCTGACGATATGCCTACTAAATCCATGACTTTGTGCAAGTGTACCTAGAAGAATTTATGCTGTTTTGAAGGCAAAGGGTGGTCACACCAAATATAGATTTGATTTAGATTTTTCTTCTGTTCACTCACTTTGCATTTAGTTAATTGATAAATATAATCTATTAACATGTCTATTATTGAAAGCATTCTTACTTTTTTCACACCTGCCTAAAACTTTTGCACAGTACTGTGTATATATATATATATATATATATATATATATATATATATATATATATATATATACACACACACACACACACACACACACTGAGTGACAAAACATTAGAAACACCTGCTCTTTCCATGAAATAGACTGACGAGGTGAATCCAGGTGAAAGCTATGATCCCTTATTGATGTAACCTGTTAAATCCACTTCAATCAGTGTAGATGAAGGGTTTTTAAGCCTTGACACAATGGGCAAGACAAAAGATTTAAGTGCCTTTGAAGGGGGTATGGTAGTAGGTGCCAGGTGCGTTGGTTTGTGTGTCAAGAACTGCAACGCTGCTGGGTTTTTCATGCTCAACAGTTTCCTGTGTGTATCAAGGATGGTCCACCACCCAAAGGACATCCAGCCAACGGCAGGCCAGTGGTTGAAAACAGCTCATTGATGAAAGAGGCCAAAGGAGGTCGACACGAAGTGTGCAGAGCAACAGACGGACTACAGTAGTCAACTTACAGTCCAGTACAACATTGGTGCCGAAAGACCCATAAAAGAATGCACAACTCATCGTACCTTGACACGAATGGGGTATTGCAGCCGTCAACCTAACAGAGTTCCACTTCTTTCAGCAAAACACAAGAAACTGCATTGCAGTGGGCTAAGGAACGAAAACACTGGACACTGGAGGATTGGAAAAACATTGCCTGGTCCGATAAATCATGGTTCTTGCTGTTTCACGCTGATGGGAGGAGTAGGGTATGGAGAAAACCACATGAGTACATACATCCATCATGCCTCGTGTCAACATTGCAGGCTGGTGGTGGTGGTGTAATGGTGTGGGATGTGTTTTCATGGCATACATTAGGCCCCTTGATTAAAATGGAGCAACGTTTGAATGCCACAGGATATCTGAACATCATTGCCAATCAGATGCATTCCTTCATGCAGCAGTGTATCCATCTACTAATGGAATTTTTCAGCAGGATAATGCCCCATGCCACAAGGTTAGGATTGTCCAGAAATGGTTCCACGAACATGACAGTGAATTCAGATTACTGCAGTGGCCTGCCCAGTCGCCAGATCTCAATCCAATTGAGCATCTGTGGGATGAAATGGAACTAGCTAATCGGAGTAAAGATCCACTACCAGCCAACTTGATACAACTGTGGGAAGCATTGGAGTCAATATGAGCCAGAATCCCCCGAAGAACTGAGGCTGTTCTGAGGGCAAAAGGGGGTGCAACGCAATATTAGGAAGGTAATCCTACTGTTTTGTACACTCAGTGTATATATATATATATATATATATATATATATATATATATATATATATATATATATAGATGGATAGATAGATAGATAGATATATAGATAGATATAGATAGATAGAATTTAGAAAAATAATTGAAAATATTTTTATAACACGATTTTAGCTTAATTTCAGTGTTAAGAATAATAAATACGTAACTCGCCTGCCTGTCTTTCCTACACACATCTGGACTGCATGCAGTCGTTGCTTCTTTAGAGCGATGTTTCTGCGCATGCGCCCCCGAACAGGACAGTGCTAGGGAAATAGCATTTTTCATAATAATTACATATTCGTCATAATTTGCTAATGTTGCTATTTTCTTCAAAAAGCCTTGGGCAAATGTGAAATCTACTTCAAAAGTTTGATCCATTTTTTTTAACATGGCAAATACCAGCACAAACCAGCAAAATTTATTATCTCCATTGACTCTTCATAGAATAAATTCTGCCGAACTCTCTATATACTGCAATGCTTTGCCCGCAGTGAGACAGAAGTCTCCATAGAAAATCAGTGGAGTCGAGTATCCTGTTAAATAGAATGTCTTTGATTAAATCACAGACCAAGGATAATCGACCCGGAAGGGAAACGACGTGGCAGCCATAGATTGGAGTAGTGGTTGCACTAGTTAACCAAGGGATCATTTAAAAAAAATAAATAAATCATAAACACAAAAATATACCAAGAATATAAAACAAGAGGATTTATTTTATAACATATATAAATAAATTACATCAACTTGATATATTGCCAGGGATATTGCATTCTGACTTTTTGAATTAATCAGAAATACCAGATGTTTTTTTTTTGCTTTGCCATTTTTAATGGTCTTGATGGTGCTGATATAATCTTCCATCTCTATTTTAAACAGATTAAAATTTGATTTATGGCCTGACCATGTCACTTGATGAATATGATACCTCCCAAATATTAATAAAAGATCAATTATATATACCACATTCGGTTCAAAATGTGTTTTTTCTATATATTTTTTTTTTTTTTATAAAATAATATAGTGTCACAACCAAACTGTACAGTTTCACATTGTGTTCTTTTAATATAATGCTAATATAACATAACTTTGTATAAATACATTTATAAAATAAATTACAGTTTCTCATTCCATATTACAAAACACAGAATTCTGATCTATTTCAAGTTTAAATCTAGCCAGGACATGTTTTACAGGATAAATCCTATGAACAATTTTAATAACATATCTCTTTAACTTTGTTGATGAGACAATATCTATTGGTGACCTTCCATACTTTCTTCCAATTTTTATGCTCAAATAATGCATTCCAGTAAAATCTTGAATGAGGAATCTTACTATCTTTACTTAAATTCCTAATTGTGTTTATTGTTACAATTATTAATTAATATATTTATACCGCCTACAAACATGGCAGACATCAATTCTACACAACACACTATTTTGTAGCTTCTTGGAGTAATAAAGCCTTTCTGGGAATTGCACCAAAGACTATTGCAAACTCTCTGGTAGTAATTGGAATTTAAAAAAAAAAAAACTCAGTATAATTAAACAGTTGTCCACCTTCTTTAAGTAATTGATTCACCAACAAAATATTATCATACAAATTTTGAAAAAATAGAGTTTTATTTATATCTTATATTATTCCAAATGATGTATCTATGTGGGGAAAAATTATGATTTTATATTAGTGTCCAACCTAATAGTACTTGCTTATGAAAATTAGCCAGTTTAATAGAGATTTTATTCACATCAAAGTTACAGCTCAGTAAGAATTCAAAACCACCAACCCCCTGAAAAAATATTCCAAATACTATCCTTATTTTTAATATAGTTCTTTATCCAGCTTACTTTAAACATAATATTTGAAGTCTTAAAATCCAAGACATTAATACTGCCTTATTCTGTGTGTTACAAAGTATTTCCTTCTTTAAATAACAAGGTTTGTTTTTCCAAATGAAATTATATAAAACTTTATCAAGCTCCTTTATGACATATTGAGGTAATCTAATGAAAGTGATGCATAAACTGATCTGGATAATCCTGGATAAAACATGTCCAGACAGCCAACATACATCCCTCGACAGCCAAGAATTAAATCGTTTTTTTGTTTTTTTGTTTTTTTTTTTCTATAATGGTACTAAAGTTGAACCTACTTCATTCTTCTTGATCTTTACTTAATCTTAATCCCAAGATATGCATTTTTTATTGGAATATCACATATTTCCCTCAACTCACATTTTTTTTAAAGCAAATAACATTTTTTTTTTTTTTTATATATTTAAAGTCAATCCAGATACAGAAGATAACCTCTCTATACTCTCTATGCAATACATCTCTATAGAACCTTTACAACTTCCCCTTTATCTCACAAAAAGATGGTGGTATCATCTGCTAACTGACATATCTTCAGTTATTTTCCCAATATATCTGCTGCCTTGGGATGTATTTTTATTAATATAATGAGCCAAAGTTTGTGTGACCAACAAAAAGAGGAAAGGAGAGATGCCGAATCCCTGCCGAATCCCTCTAACAATATGAAATTTTGGGGTAGTTCCATTTGGTATTTTAATAGAACTACTACAACCATTATAAATAGTCTTAATAACATTCTGAAAATTACCAAAACCAAAAAAATTGTAGAGTCTTAAATATGAACTCCTGTTCAACAGTGTCAAAGGCTTTGTAAAAATCCACAAATCAAATCAAATCAAAATTATAAACCATATTAACAATATGGTCACTGTCATTAACCTGTTCATGATTAATGGTACAAAAGGGGTTGTAGCAAAGTGATCTGTTCCTTCGTATGGTTAGAGCTTAACTGGAAAGAGACCATGTATTGTAATCGTGAGTGTTTTTTTGTTTTGTCGTGTCTAAAGATTTACTGTTTGTTAGTATTAGACGGCTGAACACGATCCGGAGCTGTTGCCAAAGGCAAGCACTAAAACTGGACAACACTGCACTTTGTTTCACAAAGAACTGTATCTGCACCACGAGCATGAGAGCACGCACTCTGGACTGGTGATTGTGTCTTTGTTACATGTGGGTGTAAAATGATCAGGACTGTTATTATTTCAGGACCAAGCCGTGAATTACAACGAAGCAATACATGCCACTGTATTGCTTGTTACCATTATTATTAACTATGTTTTGTGTCATCAGACCATTGGATATACAAATAAAATATCGTTGCACCTGGATTATTGTTGTCTGTCTGTTCATTGATCACTGGTGCATTCCTGCACCTGCACACTGTTAACCACTTTGCCACAGTCACTAAAAAAATAAATAAATACATCTCCCTATTAAAAAACACTCAGTCATGACAATATGATTTATTAAATGTGATATTGCAGACTTTTTCTTGGGAGTTCTTGGCTGACAGATGTTTCTTGAATCTTTTCTTATGAACATATTTTGCTGCAGATTTCCACCCAAACCTGGCTGCTGTTTTTACTTTGGTAGCATTCCCAGCATCGGTCAAACTCAAATATGAATATTTATGTGTACTGGTGGATTCTGAAATTGTATTACATTTAATTTCTACACTCCTGCCTCAGTCACCAAGTTGCTAGTTTCCATGGCAACTCACAGATTTGGTACCACCCATTTAATTCACAAGGTAGGCATAGCACATAGAAGCAAATAAACAAGGATTATTCCAAATTTACATTTTATCATATACATCCTGCAGATTTTTTTTTAACAGAAAGTAAAGATTTGGATTTCTAATCCCTTCAAGATTGTTTCTATATTTGCACACGGGAAGACTTCAGTAGAACAGACACATCATACAATGTAGTAACGTGTAATGTACACATACAGACTGTATGAACACCAAAATGACAATCACATATAATATCACATATCAATCAAAATGCTACATTTTATGCTAAACATTCATGCTCTTCATCCTCCTATTTATTTCAAATTCTAACATCCCTTAAACAACCACTGTTTATTCTGATAGCTACTTTATTTGTAATAATATATGGTACTGTATTATAAGCGAGAATCCTGTAAGATCTCAATTGTGTTCACCTTGGTATGTGGAATAATATTCAAACCCAATCCAGAAGTGTTGTTCATATTTTCTTGGAAGACACTGCGGTTAGTTAATCTTTGTGATTACCATGGAAACATAAAGACTTGGTGTAGCAAGATTTACACTATAATTGTCATGTGAAAAAGTCCAAACATTTGAAAATGTTTGACAGATAAAACTAATTTCGTTACAATGCGTATGCTAAATATTTGGCAATACATGATGTTCCCAAATGCTATGTGACAAATATGTTCTCATAATTGCAGGCAATACCTTTTTTTTTCTTATCCTATGTAATGTGTATAATATACAGATGTTGACTTGATGTTGATGTCAAAATTAAGCTTTCTTGTCCTAGGATCTTAATGCTCATGGAGACAGCACCAACGGAAATATTTATATTGAGGTCAAAATCTTGATAATAATTTAACCATGAGCCAAAACATACATTTTATGAGATCAGTTGACAAAGCCTTATGCACCCTTACACATAATAGAATCAGGATAATTGTGAACTCTTAGACCAGTTGTTCTTCCATTACTTATACAGTTAAACATTACCCTTGCCTAACAGGATATGACAGCCTCTTAAGGAACAGTACATGCAAACCACAGCAACAGAAACTGCTCTTTTGAAGACAAACAAACTCCATCTCTATTAAAAAAAAAACTGTCTTACCATTGAGTGACAGTACAAGTTACCTTCTATCTTATGAATAATTGTTGCTTATCATAGCAAATAGATACCTTACTAAGAAGACATAATTTTACAAAAAATATATGTTCTATTTCCTGAAACTGGTAATATTATAGAACAGGGACCACAAGTGTCAAGAGCTGTGAGATCTGTTGAGAAAACCTCTTTAGCATTACAAAGCCCTTCCGCCCCAAACTTATTTTCATTTATTCGGTGCTCTGTTTATACTACATGGTAGTAAATTTAAATCCTGTATGCCTTTTTATTTTCATAAGACATCTTAATGACAAACAGCTTATTAACTAAGAAAACATCATTTCGCAGTGCAATCATTTTTTTTCTTTTTTTTTTTTGGAATGGCTGCCAGCTATTCAGTCGCATTTCCCCCACATCCTCCCACTTTCTTTTGTCTAAATGCATTCTTATAAAGGGGTTATGACTGCACTTGTTTTTGTTATGTCAGTTTACGAGGTATAGATTTAAAAGCAGTCCATGTTATGGTGGAGATGATTTTATTTTTATTTTTTTATTGTGGTGAACAGATTCAGATGTGTTCTGTTGTGGAACCGGAACAGATTTTAGCCTTTTCACAAAATCAGTTTGATGGATCTAGCATCTTGGCTGACAGTGATTTGGGGATGTGACATATTTTACACTGTTTTAACATTTATGGTCAGAATAAAACCAAATAGCGTGTTATTGAGAAGTAGCTATAAATATAAATTATAGATACCTAATATTACAGATATCTTATGTACTAAACTATAATATTATGGTTCAAAATATAAAATTTTCCATTATACCAGTACAATTTGTCATTTATTTTTAATGTTAGAATATAGAGGATCTGCAGTGCATGTTTGGACATTTTAAATTGCTCGTCAAGCGGGCCGGACTGTTCAATCTAACAAGCAGAACACACAGGGGGGTGGAATAGTTTCACCAAATCAGATTTTTCCGCTCCCTTTGTCATCTAGTTGCCTTGTACTAAGGTTCAAAATGAACGAACGTTGTAGATGCAGGTAATTTTAGCATTAACATGATTTTAGTAACTCTCAACACGAAAATGTAAAATATGAATAATCTAAATTTCTACATCATTTTAGAGGCAGAGAGGACAGAGTGGTCACAAGCAGATTAACTCCTTAAAGATTGTTGCTAGCTTACTCACAACAATCAGAAGATTGCGTGGTGGGGGCAAAGACAAACCCACTTACCATAGGGATAATTGGCATACACATTAACCTATAGAAAACAGAAACCATCCTTCTACACTTGTACCAAACAGAAAATATCCATTGTTGAATGTTGACTATAATATTACATATTATACAGATTGCAGCTCACAGTTTCAGATTAAAACTAGATTTATATGTGTGCCAATAATCTCCAAAGTAAGTGCCCAAGAGTATGTTATTGTTTTAGTTATGCATGCTAAACAGTTTTGCTTTAGTCCTTTAGTTGCTATGGCAACAACAGGGGTAGGGCTGTTTTTTTTTTTTTTTTTTTTATGAAAGGTAATAGGCAGTGGATCGCTGCGCCTGGTTATTTGTGGGAAGACGACAAGAGCCTTTTTGCAGTGATTTAAAAAAAAAAAAAAAAAGTGAGCTAGCTTTAAATAATAATAATAATAATAATAATAATAATAATAATAATAATAATAATAATAAATAATGTGCCTGACACCACATTTACAAAATTCAAGTGGTGTCACAGTTTCATACTGGTGATGTAATTTTTATTAAACTACTGACCTTGGTAACTCACTTTCTGTATCCTTCTTACATTTCCCTAACACAAAGAACCATGTAGTCCTCCAGACAGGGCAGCACGTGAGAGATTGCTCTTATGATTTTTACTTACTCTACCATCTCTTCAGTGGGTTCCCAGGTGGTTTTGTTACACATGAGCTCAGATAAGAAAGGGCTTTCATGTGAAATAAATGACTTACAACATCAGAGCAAATAAACATTTTTCATAACAACTCAGTTCAAAGGAATACCCCAAAAGTTGTGCTATACTAGTTTGGGCTTTAAGGATGATGGTTTGCTCTAAAAAGAAAAAAAAAAAGCACTTTGAAAGGATTTAGACTTGAAATGTGGAAAAATAAATGTGAAGTTAATTACTGTCAGCAAGCAAATGTAAAGCAATTAAAAGGAAAACAAAATGTTGGTTATGTAGTCAAAAGTGTAAAGTAGTGCATTATGAAGGTTATGAAGAGGTTGTATTATACACTCAAAACACTGTGTTATATTTTTGTCCTATAATTCCAAGTTTCATCTGGCAAACATGACCCTATACTTGAGTAGCTGTATATTGGAGTTCCTACACAGGCTGAGTTATGTTTTGGGGGTTTATAAATATGTAAATTCAGCTGCATCTTGAAACAACTTAAGATAATGTAGCATTTTAAATGCAATTGTCCACATATATCCAAATTACCATTGAAATTACAGTATGTATTTTTCAAAAGTATTTATGATTTCAAGATTGTGCTGATTGTTATTTTACTGCCATGTCTTGTATCGTTATTCTCTCCATCTAACCAAGTAACTAAATCATACTATCTCTGAAATACACCAGCACTATTGCAGCTGCACAAGCTGTAATTAAAAAAAAAAAAAAAAAAAGGAATAATTATAATTTGTTACCATGTATTGTATTATTTAAAAACAATAAAACATATTGTTTAGTGAACGGGCATAATCTGGCTACATATTATTGGTAATTCTGTAATAAACTTAATCATAGATGAAAACATGTTGGATTTTATTATTATTATTATTATTATTATTATTATTATTATTATTATTATTATTAGAATAATTATTATAATAATATTACTTGACTTAACTTGACAGCTACTGGTTAAAGTTTTACATCATCTAGAATTGTTAGATATAATAATAATAATTGTTAGAATTAGATATAAGTCGCTCGTGTCAATTCAACTCGCAAGCCCCATTTGTTCTCGTTTGCTTTTAATGCTCTTTAAGCCTGGTATCTGTTATTAACTGTTGTCTAAATTGCTATTTCAGGTTTTTCACTCCCTCTTATTCGTATGATTCTGTATGACACACGCATCTGCAATGTTTAGAATTCACATGTTAGCTTTGTACTTAATGTAATATGCCTATATTTAATGTATTTGCATTGTAATATGTTGTATTTAATGTATTTGCATTGTTTTTTAATGTTTGTATTTAATGTACTATGCCCTGTATTTCATTGTATTTAATGCATTATGCATTGTTCCGCACTATCTTGTAAAACACTTTGTGATGGTGGTCCACTATGAAAGGCGCTATATAAAATAAAGATTGATTGATTCATTGATTGACATTAAATGGTACATTTTCAAAGGTGACTAAGCTTTAGATGGATGTAACTCAGCTTTTTAGAGATTTGGACTGGTCTGGTGTAATAGCAATTTTCTAAAGCATCATATATTTGGACTTTATACACTTAGGTGTCTGTTGGCTTCTTTTTTTAATGTATGCAGGGGAAGGGTAGACCCCATTAACATTTTAATTAGCAGTTTATACATGAAAAGTTACACCTGCTTCAAAGCAGTAGGCACAATGACGGATTTATTACTAGAAATGGCTGCCATATGAGCTACATGAAGAAAAGCTAGTAGAAGAACGAGGGCATATAGTGAAAGGATCTACAATCACCATCATTGACATTTCTGAGCTTACCAGAAGATGAAATCATCAGTAGTTTCTGTCTCAATAAGCAAGCAAATTCAGATTTATGTAAAGAGTTAGCTACAGATTTGGAGAGCCTCACGAGACAGAGCCATGCTATTCCTGTGACTGTGAAGCTTAGCGTCGCCCTAGGATTTGATGCCTCAAGAGGTTTTCAGAGGTTGATCAGGGACATATGTGGTATAAGCACCCCCAGAAGAGTCAGGAGAGCAGGTCAATATATTTGTTTTCCTACAACGCCACAGCAACTAAACAAAACACAGCAACGATTTTATGACATTGAAGGATTTCTAAACATTGTGGGTGCTATAGATTGCATACATATTTCATTATGTACCCCAGCCTTAAATGGTAATGCGTATATAAAGCGTAAAAATGTCCATTCAATCATTGTTACAAATTCTTCAACTGCTCATCACAGATATAATAATGTGCACCGATCAACTCGATCTGTGATAGAAAGGCACATTTAAAATGTGTTTTAGGTGCCGTGATCATTCAGGTGATCTGATACACTATAGACCACAAAATGTATGTAGCATCGTCACAGCTCGATGCATATTGCACAACGTAACTCTCAGACGTGGCATTGAAATGTAAGACTGTGACACTGGAGATGGAGCGGAAGACAATGGAACTTTGAATCAGGTGCTTCAAATAAGTGCTAGGGTTAGAATAAGTGGGAACAATTTGTGTGCCAATTCTTTTTTTTAATAAATAGTATATCAATACATCAATTGACTTAGGCCTTCATTTAATTCAAAATGTGAGGTGATGATATTGTTTACATTGAGGAACAATAGATTAAAGTTATGGATTGAAGTCAATAATATTTTTGTTGATAAATAAACTCAATCCTTTTAATAGCAGAATTGTTTCCTCACTCGCATCTGCCCTCCAAATTAACAATACAATGACACTATACTGATAAAAAGATGCGATATTTAAAACAAGAGTCTTTTATTTTTTGTTATTAATAAAATATGTTCATGGTGTATAGCAGACATACTCACATTGTTTACATTTTCTTCTGTTAGAAAAATGACCTTCTAGTCTCAGTAACTAGTAGCCTATACATTCACCCTTCCGATGAGACCAAGTTTCTATTGTGAGTTACTCTGCAGCAGTAGTTATGATGCGTAGTTCACCCCAAGTCTCTGTGAGTCGATTTGCATAAAAACATCTGCTAAATGACAAAATAATAATAATAATAATAAATAATAATAATAATAATAATAATAATAATAATAATAATAATAATAATAAATAACAACTACGGCTCCCAAGCCTCAGTATCAATACCCGTCTAAGCGTGTTTAGTTCTGTGTGCCAAGTTTAAAATCAGCAACTTCAACTGTTCCACAGAAAAATATTTTCAAAGTTTTTTTTTTTTCAAAAATGTGTCAGGCAGCCATCTTGTCTAACGCAAGTTTCTTAAAAGTCAGTTGTAATGCTACAGTGTCAAGGATGATGCTTGTGAAGTTTCGAGTTAGTCAAGTAAACCATTTGTCAACTGAGGTAGTTTTAAATTGCAGACGTAAACATACACCTGACAGCCATCTTGTTTTATAAAACATAATCATTTTGACATATTTGTATTCCACTGTTACTGGGACAATAACTGCCATGTTTGGAGTTTGTTGGTCAAATGGTGTTCAAACAGCAGCAGTTTGCTGTTAAGGCAGCATTTCGATAAGATTTGTGACAGCCATTTTGACATTAAAATTTATCACAGAAACTTCTGCTTCGCAAACTTGATGCGGGTTTGGATGCTGATGATATATGCCAAGTGTCAGATTAATCACTTCAAAGGTTCCCAAGAAGAAGATTTCGAAAGGTTTGTAAAAGAATGTGTCAAACGGCCATTTCTGTTTCCGGTCAACACAATTTTTTAAAAGGCAGTTGTATTGATACAGTATCAGGGAAGATACTTGTGAAGTTTGGAGTTAAATCCTTTGTAAACTGACACAGGTTTAACTTTCAAATGTAAACGTATACGTGGCAGCCAACTTGTTTTATAAAACATAACCATTTTGACATATTTGTATCCCATTGTTACTGGAACGATAACTACCAAGTTTGGAGTTTGTTGGAAAACGGTTTTCAAACAGCAGCAATTTGTTGTTAGGGGCGCATTTCGATAAGATTTGTGGCAGCCATTTTGACATTAAAATTTATCACAGCAACTTCTACTTTGAAAACTTGATGCAGGTTTGGATGCTGATGATATATGCCAAGTTTCAGATCAATCACTTCACCGGTTCCCAAGAATATTTCGAAAGGTTTTATCAATAAATGCGCCGTGGCGCCAATTGCAAGGATGCAGCAGCAAAATTTTTCCATATCTGACAGCGAATGTATCCAGCTTGTTACCTGCCTAGTCAGAACCTGATCAGTCACATAGCTTCGAAGCAGCAGCAGTTTAAAGTTTTGGGAAGAAAAAAAATAAATAAATAAAAATAAAAATAAAAATAAAAATAAATAAATAAATAAATAAAAATCTTAACAGTAACGCTAGGCTTCTCAGACTTTGGCTTGGAAGCCGAATTAAACCTCGCTCTATAGTGCTGCTATCCTATCAGATGATAACAATTACATTTAGAAACCCTGGGAAATGTAGCAGAGCATTAGCTACAGGTCTGGTTTATGCATTTGTCCAACCATGCAACTAAACTGTAGATTTCAGTTTGCCCTTTTGTTATGAGGTGAGGGGCTTTTATCTTTAGTACTAAGAGAAGCACACTGATAAAACAGAGCTGTCACAATTGCAACCCTGCAGAGACAGCTGAAAGTTTGTAACAGCAGTTAGCTATGTGTGAGTTAATATTTATTTGCAACCTGCGATTTAAACACTGCCATATTCAGTTTGTGTGTAAACGATGTAAGTAAACAGGGTTTTTTTTTTTTTTTTTAAATAAGATTGCTTAAATATGAGGTAAAAAAACATATCTAATTATACAGGAAGTTCATTTTTAGCCTTCTTCCAGTTTTAATTTTGCCTTCCATTTATGAAAGTAATTATAGAGAATAGCCCACTGCATTACGTAACAAATTTGCCTTGTTAGAAAATGTGCTCCATTTATTGAATTAATGCAAGTCTGAGTCATTGCATCAACGTAATAAATTGCCTGTTAATTAACTTTATTCTGCATCTAGTTCATTAATATCTTTTTGCTTCTAGGGTTGAAACAGTCTAGATAGTTGAAACCTTTTTTTTTTTTTTTTTTACTGTAGTTTTGGTTGATATCCCCATGATTTAACCAAGCAATCAATAGTTTATTCGGTATGCCAAGGGCCATTGCCCATACCACACATACGTATCACACTGTCACATGTATAGTAATGAAGCAGACACAGAGCATTGGATGTTGACACACCGCACAGACACGCAGATTTAATTCAGCAGTGCAATGGTAGCCCTAGTGTCACAATTTGCCGCACAAATGGCGAAGGCTAGTCCCATTAAAAGAAACATCCCGCTCCAGGAACCTGCTACTCTATGCAAACCCTCTCTGTACACTGTTTGTGATCAACCTCCCCTAAGCTAACCTACAGAGTTCTGGTCTTCTCACGTTGACTCCTGCCTCTTCACACGGTCTTGGCTGGACAATGCCTTCACGAGCACTGTCTTGCAGGGTTCCATAGTAGTTAGTGCAGGCTCATAGCTTCAGCTACGGGTTGATACGAGTCTGCAACACAAAATGAAACATTACACAGCAATCTTTCGTTCAGTGCCCATTTGTATGGCTATGGTCGTGCAGTAGCCTTGAGCTGTAGTGCAGATGCTTTTTGAGTTCTGCATGCCTCCCAGCCAATCCTGAACTCCAGATCAGCTCAGCGCCAGACGAGACTACCTGCTCCATTATTTCCTTAGCAAAATGTCTCCTGTTGCGCATCCCAGCGGCTTGCATAAAGGCACACATGCACCCAAGAACCAGCGACAGGGTCTTCCTGTCACATATCCCCTCCAATCCCGAGAATGGCACCACTGGTCCGTTCGATACCTCCGGCTGGTTCATCTTCTGTTTGGGGTTGGTGCCGTGCTCATCTTTGGTACCATCTCAAAGTGCCCAAGAAACTCTGACAGGGGAACCGGCTGGCATGGACATGGCAACCGTAGCACAGGTTGGTTCTTCTGAAAGCGCATCCTGGCAGCCAACTGCTCTGTTTCTATCCTCCCTTGACTCAGCAGCACCAGTGATGAAACCATATGTAACATGGGAGCACTGACACGTGTGTGGGTTGTCACAGCATAATAACGAGACAGACAAAGAGCATTGTGTGTTAACACATAACACTAATACAAGTTACCAGCAACAGGTATCATAAAATTCATAGTTCTTTAAAAATGATGGGGCAGGAAATTTACTACACTTTCAGCAACGTGATGTTTTTGTGCTACAGAAGACATATAATTCACAATTATATATATATATATATATATATATATATATATATATATATATATATATATATATATATATATAGCTATATTCTGTCCATGGCAGGTACTCAACATGTTAAATTTCATTTTTAGTAAATACAATTTTTTCTCTTAGTGAAGCTACTTTAAATTAATGTGATATCTCCATCAGGGAACTGGTCTGAATATTTAATTAAAATCAGGTAGACTTGGGTTTGATTTTCATTCTATGAAGCCAAAATAGATTACGTAAAATGACTTTTTTATGAATTAATTTTAACTGACTACACGAAGAGCAACAATAGCATGACTTTAAAGCTTGATAAGTTAAACTATGTTGTAAATATCAATGTATTTAGTATAGTGTTGCATAAAAAAAGTAGCACACCAAAATATTATCAAATGATAAATCAAATGATAATGTGAAAGTCATTTAAAGCACTGTGTTTCTCACTGTTTTATCCAATAGGGTGAACATTTCAGTTGCAGTGGCTGGTGGCTGCCACTAGGGTACCAGCAATGGTAGTCCTAGTGCAGGAGGACATACACAAACACACTGTACATGAAAATTATAAATGCATAAAAGGCAACACAAAACATAGTAGAAAACAGATAAAACAAACTATAAGGGAGATCCTGCTCCAGGAACCTTCTCCCTAACACAATTCAGCGTACTTTTGTGGGATTAAAATCCCCTAAAACCCTTTTTAAAGACATGTGGCCAAAGTCAATTGATAATCAATTAGTTAATCAACACCTGGCCACATGCTGCACGTGAATGCCAATTAGGTAGATAGAGGGAATTCTAACCTCCCAGTCCTGCCATATATAACACAAACTTTATTTTTCAAATACATTTTATTTTCAAACCAACAAAATAACACGTTATTTACACGTGCAGGGGACTCATCCACAGCTGGTTATAAGCATTAGGATTACGGGTTAGGGTTAAAATTTCCTTGAAAACTGAGAATGCACTTCTAACCTTCTAACAGGTGAAAGCGGTTTTCTGAACTGCAAAAAATGATTAAAATAAGCTTTAAAAATTCCTTAACAGAATATTTCTTAAAATATTTTTGGGATGTTGGACTGCAACATGAGTTATATGTCTAAAGCCAAGGTAAGATCACTAACAAAAGTCAAGATCTACTTCCACACTGCTGAGCCTTCATCAAGAGAGCACTATTGCTTTCATTTTCATTAAAACAACATTTTAAAACCTAGATTTTCCTTGAACTTGTAATGATTAATCCAAGGATGATTTTTTTTTATTTTTATGTCAACCCTCCTAGCGTGCACAGACAGTGAAAATTATATCATAAAAGTCCTTGTTACATTGTAAACATAATGTTGGGTTACTTACCGTAACCATGGTTCCCTGAAAGAGAAGTTAACTACCAAAACAGTATGAGATGTGCCTGCCTATTGGTACATATTTACTGAGCTCTTTATATCAGAGCTGCCTATAGACCCCTTCCTGGGGTGACGTCCTCGGTCCCGCCTACCGAGGGATTAAAACCCAGAGAATTCAGCCCACAGAAGCCTTTTGCATTGAACCTGTGAGGGTGACCGATGCAACCTCGCTGGTTGGTGGTTGTATTCTCTTTCAGGGAATATTTTATAATTAGGGACATTTACATATGAAAAGCAATAACTTACTTTAATTTAGTGGTGCTTTGCTTCACAATATCCATGGAGAAAAACAAGGTATTTTTATATTGTTTTACTATTCCATCATCAGCCACCTCAAAACCAAAATATTATGGTACCTAAACGCCAAACAATGGTTGTCGCCAATCAATGTTGCCCCACCCCTGTGTATTTCTGTGTTGTGTGTTGTGTGCTAATGTTGGTGTATAGTCATTGGTACATGGGATGTAATATGGGAGATGCGCACAAGTGTTTAAAATGTATATTTGTATTTAGGCAGGAGGACTGCACAGCAGTTCACGTGCAGGTAAAATGTAGTAATATGTGAGCACGGGGAATTGCACTTATTAATTCAAGTGCAGTTGTACTTCCAATTGAATAATTGATTAGCAATCGAGCTGCATAAAAGCAGGATGTTTCCACTCACTTGGGGTTGGATGAGTTGAGAACGGGTGTGAAAAGGAGAAAGTAAAAGTAACATAAATAATTGATTTCAGCTCACCATGTTTGTCTGTGCAGTCCGTTTTCTTTGTCTCTTTGTGCAGTGTCCTGTGTTTTGTTTGTCTTGCAACCTTGTATTTTCTGTTAGTTTCATTATTAAATGCTGAGTGCAAACAATCACTCAGCTTCACCAAACTCCACCTCTCTGTTGTTTATTTGTTGGTTCCTGGTTCTGGTCTGATGTCACCCACTACAGCCGTCTTTGTGACAATGGTATAAAATGGTAAATAATACTTTAGTGTGCGATGTTTGCCTAAGAGACTGACCATGATTGGTATGTAAAGGGTTTGTTGTATATTAATATAAAATAAACTTGATTGTACTGTGTTTATATTTTTGGCAGTATTAGCAATAAAAAGTATGCCTCTGCGAGCGTACGTGTTTTTGGTTAAATCCCACGTTATTGCGATATGGAAATAATTATTGCTATAATCAAAATATCGATATTGGTGCCCATCCCTAAATATATATATATATATATATATATATATATATATATATATATATATATAGTGAGTAGCGAGAGGGTTAATTCCTCCCTGTTAAAACAAACCAACAAAAAAATGTCCAGATGCACATTTATTTGTTTAATTGTAAATTATCACCTGCGCCTGGCTAGCATTGTAAATTAGAGCCACATGCAAGGTATTTAAGGAGAGCAGTCATTCTGCTCAGGGCTGCAGAGTGAAGAGCTTGGTTTTAAATGTGTGAAATCATGGCAAAAAAAGGTAGTGTGAAACCTTTGTGTTAAACTGTGTTTTGTTTTAGGATGGGAAAACAGCTTAGCTTAGAATTGTTTGGAGAAGGCATTTCTCTAAAAGATGCATGTAAAGTCAGAAAGACAGCAGCCAAGAGCAGCCAGCACAGCAAGCTCTGGGTAACAGAACACAGCAATTGAAACGTGTATTCTGTGTAGTTGACCAATTCCAGAACATTCTTAACCAGATCTACTTCAAAGCTTGTTGATTAGGCCAAGGCACAGGCCAAACGTAGTGTTAATTCTTTGAAGCTAGCTTTCCAAAATGCTATCTGATTGTCTGGTCTCCTAAGGTGTCACAAAATTTATCAAGCCAAGCTACAGTGACTATGCAGTTGTACCATTATTGTGATAAAAGGTTAGTTAAAATGCTTTAAGAATCATTTTTAATTACATAACTTGTAGACACACATTTAATAGTTATTTTAAGTAAGTTTCTCAATAAACCTGAATGGTTTATTGTGTTTTAAATGAATATTATAAACGAATAACTATTTTTGAATATTATCCTTTGATTGTATTATGATGTGTTTTATATGCTTATGATTTTGTATAGAGAATGAAACTGAAATGTATATGCTTATCTAATGAATGTAACTAAAGTTATATTGAATAGGAGGTTTAAATGATAAATGTAAACTCCTTGAATAATGCAATAGGTGGATACATTCAATATCTAATACACCCTGTTTGTGTGACACGCAACTGTCTATCAGCTGTCTACTGTGAAGCAATGGAAGGACCGACAAGGACTTTTTTTTAAACAATATAAGGGAACGCCTATACATTGTGTTATTTAAACTCAAAACAAAGATTTTCGTAGCTCTCTGGATTCGCTCTTTCTTTTTTCTTAGATTTCTTTTTGTCTTAAAACAAATATACATTTATGAATATTTTGAAATACTTCAACATACATAATATTAGTTGTTTTTCATCATGAATCTAGGGATGATTATGCCTGAATCGTTAGTTCTTATTGAGGTATTGTGTTTATTATGGTTAATAATTACACTATGAGCTATAATGTTTTTTTTTCTTTAATGGTAATTGTCGAGGACACAGCTGTGACATAAATACTAGATATACAACGTAAATATGTATGACAATGTACTTTATACTGTGATATTAAGGTTACCACGGTATTTGTTTTAACAGTTATCATACCATGCAAATTTTATACCGTCCCATCCCTGCTTTGAAGAAGGCACTGTTCCCACTGTTACAACAATTATTCCTGAACACACATGCTAGCAGCATGGTTAAAATGCTATGTGCTTCATTCATGACAAAGTAACTGTTTAACTTGGTGATTTTTGTCACAGCCTCTATGTCTTCTAGTACAGGTATTGTATTTTGCCACAGCCGTACAATAAACCTCAACTCTGGGTCAGAGTGATGTCAGGGACATGCTTGTTGCATTGATGAATAACAACAAAACTAACCACTTGTCAAAAGGCTTGTGCTATGTTCAGCTACAGAAAAACAGCCCCGCCAATGCTGGAATGAAACTTTCTCCATATCAGACTTTTTTTGGATCCACAGCAAAGGCTATTTTCACAACTTCCTGCATAGATCTTTGACTCTTTGGCATCTGAAAGACCATTTTGCCATGGCATCCAACACAACAAAGATACAGTCAGAATTCCAGGTGTTCACTTCGCCAAAACTGTATAATGCAAGAATAAGCTGGGTAACACTTTATATTACAAGAAATAATAAGTTGGCAATTACCAAGTCTTCATGCTTTACATGGCAGCTACCAGTGGCATTGCTGTGCTATTACATACAAACAACCTGTGCTATGATATTAACATGTAATCACATCAGGTAACAAGATGTTGTTCATAAGGGATCTACCAATTAATTACATATATGTTACCATATAAGATCAAGAACCATTGTTAACTACTGAATTATTACAATGTAGTTACAGGGCTGTCCATGTCCTATAGCCTAAAGTGTTGTTGTTAGATGTCTACAAGAACCTCTTTCTCTCACTAGAGTAGGAGCCAAAAAAAAGAAAGCTGAGTTACACTCAACAGTGAAAAAACAGGGATTTGGAAGGCTAGTTTTTCAGAATTAAAATGCAAGCTGAAGATTGTTACAAATAAATGTTCCTGCAAGAAGCAAGTGTAATGTAATTGTGACTTCATTGTCTTGTGTTAGCCTTTATTTTTTCTTTGATGTCAAGTTCATAAAACTACAATACAGTCAGTCATACAACAAATAATGTGCAATAAGTTAATTGATAGGTAAGTCCAGGACTAAATATTAATCAATCAATCAGTCTTTATTGTATAAAAAGCCTTTCATAGTAAACCACCGTCATCAAAAAATTCATAATACATTAAATACAGTGAAAAACAATGCATAATAATACATTAAATACAAGGCTAGGATGTGACAATTTGTGGATGTGTATGTCATATAGAATAACGAGAATAAGAGTGAAAAATCAGAAGTAGCAAAGACACAACAGTTAATAACAGATATCAGGCTTTATGAGCATGAAAAGCAGAAGAGAACAAGTAAGTCTTGAAGTTGATTTAAAGCGGACAAAGGCTAAACGGACATTCTCAGAGTGTGGTGCACGTCTTCTTGGGGATAACAAGCAGGCCAGCTGGAGGACCTCAGCTTGCGGTCAGTGACCTAGTGGGTCAGCAGCTTGAAGAGGTACTCATGACCTGTGTGATGAAGGGCATTGTATGTGAAGTAATCTAGTAAGGATCCTGGCGATGGCATTCTGAACTAGCTGCAGTTGGTTGATGGTGCATACCTGAAGTCCACCATAGAGAGAGTTTCAGTAGCTGAGTCGAGAGGAAACAAATGCATGACAGAGTATCTCTGCATCCAGGAGGGAAAGATAGGGATGGACTTTGCAGATGTTTTGAAAGGTGGTAGAAGGAAGATTTGACCACAGAGGAGATGTCCAGTACCCCAATGCTTTGTACGGTGGGGGAAGGCAACAACAGACAGTTTTCAAGGTTCAGGGCAGCTATATTGAGATTCATATGTATAAGGGTCTGCAAAACCTTCACTATGAGTGTTAATACCACTGATTGCTACAATGCTGAATGAATTTATATCTGCTCATATCTGATTATTAATAATGTGATATTCACAATTGATTTCAGCAGTGCCCCCAAAATGACTTTTTTACCGTTACATGTTACCCATGATGTTCTGAAAAGCCAGCATTTTGTGTAGGTTGGAAAAGGCACAGTATGTGTGGATATACCAAAAGCAACTTTATACCTGCCCTGTACCTGTCACGGGTCAAATTTATTTGACTAAAACAGTTTATCTGAATAGACACTGAAGTGCTGTAGCAAACCTAAAAGTCTACAATCAAGTATAAAATAAACACACAAAAAATTGAAAAAAAAAAAAAAAAAAAAAAAAAGCCATAAACTTAATACAACAAGACCGATTTTAATGCCAGCTTTTATTACATTTAAGTATTTTGGTAATTACAAATATTGTAAGTAACAGAATAGAGCTCAAACAACAGTATTTGTAAAAGCATGGCAGAATGAACCATAATTATGTTACTAAATCTGTTAACTGCAATTACTGTGGGATTTAAAATGCAGCACATGTTGATTTACAGTACTGCCTTGTGATTGCAACTTCAAGACACAATGATAAATCATAATAATACTTTGGCTGCCTTCACATGCACCAAGATGCAGCACTATTTCCTTTGTTACCAGAGAACTTAATGACTTGGATTTTAGAAGGGAACAAATTGACTGTATATGCTCAGCATTGTTTAAGAGAGAGAGAGAAAAAATAGAATATGAGAAAATCAACTAGGAACATTCTAGCAGTGACTTCCCGTGTGCTTAATCCACTGTCAATGGTCATACATTGGATTTTGGTCCAAATAAGAGAGTTAATAAACAATGAGAAACTTTCAAACTTAATCACAGCATTTTTAACCTACATAGATTTCTAACACAGAACAATAGTTGAGATATATACTAAAAAATGGTATAAGTTTGCAAAGCCTCTTAAACCTTCACTCATTGTTCTGTGCAGAATAGTTATGATGGAATTCTTTAGGTGCAATATTTTTTGAAGGGACCAAATGATTAGCAAATCAGAAGAGGTTATTTAAATAGACAATTCCATATATGAAAGGGTTAAAAACAAGGCCCATTAGACATTCCTCATTGGCATTCTGCAACAGAAAACTTCTCTCCAATATAAAGAATAGCTTTTTACAGATGCCTAATAACACTGTGCTACATTTACAGCAACATAGATGTAATTATGTCAACCAATATAATTGTGGTTTGTCAAATGTCAAATGTTTGTTTTGCATGATGAGGTCAAAGTAATTGAGAAGAGTGCAAGGGACCAAACTAACAAAAAAATACGGCATGGCAGTCATAGGTTCATCTTTTTCAACCCCCGGGGGCATAAAATACTTAATAACAAGTGTGCAACAGAAATACATTTAACAAGAAAAAAACATTTAATAAAGCCATTTGATTCCAGCCATCTAAATATATACTAATTACTGTTTACAAATCATAGTAGTCATTTTTCAGGTGTGGTAAAAATGTATTAATTTAATGAAAGACAAGTAAAATACTAACAAAAACAACAATACCACAGGAAAAGATTACACTGTTAACAATGAAGGCAAACACAGATTTTTCCTTTTTATAAACAAACTACACTGAATAGAAATACAACAGTTCATTTATGATGTGCTTCATTTCTTTGGCTATGAGTCAAAATATCTAATTCCTCAAAAAATGCTTCAGGGTGCGAAAGGATGTGGAAAACAATAAAAGTTTGACAAGTTGAAATTTCTTACCTTGAAACCTTCCACACACAAGGGGTGGGTTTATTACATGGCTGTGCTACTACAACTGTTGTAAAGGAAGCATGGCATCATGTGACAGGAAGTTATGGGTGGCGTCTCAACTTACCCTGTGTCTCAACTAGCCCCTGTATCCCCTACTAGAGTAGCAAAAATATATTTCGAACTTTCCACAGCTGTAAAAGAAAAAAAAAACACATCTACAACCTGTGTACCCTTTTTCGTTTGTCCTACTACTGCTTCTTCACCTATTTTCCCCTCTGCCTGGCTACTCCATTATCGGAAACTACATATCCTGTTTCTAAAAATGCTTGCATCCACTCATTAAAAACCAAGAACATCTTTCTTAAAGGAATATACACCTAAACGCAAATAGAAAGACAGACAGATAAACAAACATTTTTAAAATATACTTTATTAACAAGTATTCCATTAAATACAATACACATAAAAAAGACATAACATTTGCATTGTTTTCATTGTTTAAATTCAACAGGTCAGTTTAATCGTACTTGTAAATATACTTACAACAATATTATTTGTGGTCACAATCTGAGACCGCACTCAAATCTTTCATTAGGTATATCAACAATACCTATTATGCTTCATCTCTCTATTAATAAAAGGAATACCACCTGTTGAGGCAGTAGCCTATTTTCCATGTTTGTATTTTAGTTAACACCCCAGATGGCAGAAATTTTCTCTAGAAAATATCAGCCTGTAAAATGTATTAAATTGAAAACCCTTTGCACAATTTATTAATACAGTAAAACCTGTTTAATCCACCCTCTCTGTACACCAGTATTCTTTATAAATCAACAGTATTTTTGGTCCTGCCTCAGTCTCTATTAAAATGTATGTTGTAACCCCTATACAAACCAGCATCTGGAAACCCCCACGATTTGACTGTCCTCTGTTCTTTGAATAAATGTAAGCTCACCAAAAAGGATACCTTCAGCCATGACTCTTTTGAGGAAAGAGACAAAATCTGAGACCTGCACCAAACAACATCTGGAAGGATATTAAATTGAAAATGAAAAGCTAAAGTTGCCAGACCTATTTTCCTTCCTGACAGTTTATGCATTTCAGTAATAAATGCCTCTGGTCAATATCAGTCACTTTTATTTTGCAGATTGAAACGTGTGACAGTCTAATTCCCATTTGGTTCTCATAATGCCAAGAAACTGACCTGAATGATTTCCTTCCTGACACTGCTACATGTGTTAAAGGGCCCTCAAGTCTCGTATGTAACCCGTAAACTATTTCACACATATTTCTATATAGTGTGTGTATATATATATATATATATATATATATATATATATATATATATATATATATATAAAACATATACACACATATATATATATATATATATATATATATATAACACACACACACACAATATATATATATATATATATATATACTGTATCATTATTTCCATTACATGAGAGTAGTTGTTAAAACTTCATGCTGATATTGGATTCAGCTCTCGCCAAGACAAGCACCAACTAAGACATAGCTTCTTTTACTGTAAACTAATGTGATCCATCTGCGTTTCTTTCCATTTTATGATGTAGATGTCCTTCTGTCTGGTGTTGATGGCTGAAGTGTAATGCTGGCTCCACGATCAGCCTATTTTGCCTCCCTGGCGCATCAGCATGACAACCATCTGGACTGAGCTGAGTAGAGTACTTGTGTATTTATGTGTAGGTAAAAACAAGCTACAATTTATGTGAAAGTGTTTTAATTCAGCAAACAGGCATAAGGTGAACAGATTTAAAAACATAAGACCTGTTCATGGACCTTTCAAAATACAACAACAGTACAGTCATTTTACTCCTGCAATGCATTTGAAAATTCACATATTTTATTATTCATTTATACAGGAAATTAACCCATTGAGGCCAAGGCCTTATTTACAAGAGGGTCCTGTCATACAAGGACACAATCATACATAAAACAACACAATTAATATTTCTGTGGTCTAGCCTTAGACAATAACAACAAATACACAAAGGAGCAGTAATGCCGCATTTTTCCCCCAATGTGGACTAAA
Organism: Polyodon spathula; assembly: GCF_017654505.1. Lineage (NCBI taxonomy): Eukaryota > Metazoa > Chordata > Actinopteri > Acipenseriformes > Polyodontidae > Polyodon > Polyodon spathula. The sequence goes on along the minus strand of NC_054537.1, from coordinate 20,751,974 downwards.
AGAAAAGCAATGGAAAGGAGTTTTAAGCAAATCTCTAATATGCTCTTTATAACAAAAACATGAGAGGTTATCTGATTCCATTCTTAAACCGTGTGAAAAAGTGTTTCAGGTTTTTGTGAGCTGATAAGAAAAAGCCATTTCTCCTAATCGTGTCTGTATCCTTGGGCCTAACAAACTACCAGAATCATGAGATCGCAACCTACAGCCAGTATTGATCTTTTTACCAGAGTACTAAGATTATCAGGAACCATACCTTTAATAACTTTAAAAAAGAAGCAATACCAGTGATAAAGCCTTCGATTTGTCAAGGAGAACTGTGGCAGGCTGGCGAGTGGATAGAGGCCCAGAGACAGACTGCAGTTCAAAAAAATAACTGTTTTATTATAAATAAACAAAAATAAAGTGCACAAGGGCAAAATAACAGATACTCAAACACAAATAAAGCAAAAATAAAACTCACAAAAATAAAGTTTCCAGGCTGGGCAATGCCTTCACTGGATTTAGAAAATTCAAAAACCACAAAACAAACACCAACCTGCTTCCTCAGCTCCCTCCTCTCAAATGAGAAGCTGAGGCCTCCTTTTATATCAGGTGGCTGGGCGCTGATTGATCGTTAATCAACCTAATCAACTAATCAACCCCAGCCACCTGAACATAATAAACCCAGGCAGGCAGGGGAAGTTAACCCCATCCCTGCCAATTTAAAAGGGCAGAGCTTTGCTCTGCCACACACCTCCCCCCATGTACAACGTACACCGGCCGCAATCGGCCAACTCCCCCCCCCCCCCCCCCCCCCCCCCCACCCTCCCCCCCCCAAGAGTCCAATTATGTCCCTTGGGTGGGCTGTTATGGTGGGTGGTGGTGGGCGGGGTTGATGTCGGAGCCCCCAAGCCTTCTTTGGTTGAGGGGGCCCCGGATCTCCAAGGTAGCATGGCGACGGCGGCCCGGCTCCCTCTGGTGGCGGAGGCGGCGGCGACGGCGGCCCGGCTCCCTCTGGTGGCGGAGGCGGCGGCGGCGGCCCGGCTCCCTCTGGTGGCGGAGGCGGCGGCGGCGGCCCGGCTCCCTCTGGTGGCGGAGGCGGCGGCGGCGGCCCGGCTCCCTCTGGTGGCGGAGGCGGCGGCGGCGGCCCGGCTCCCTCTGGTGGCGGAGGCGGCGGCGGCGGCCCGGCTCCCTCTGGCGGAGGCGGCGGTGGCGGCGGCTCCCTCTGGCTCTGAGGAGGACGGCGGCTCCTCCCTCTCGGCTCTGGGAGCCGGCTCCTCCCTCTCTGGCTCTGGGAGCATACGGCGGCTCCTCACCCCTCTGGCGCTCTGGGAGGCGGCGGCTCCTCACTCCTCTCTGGCTCTGGGAGCGCGGCGGCTCCTCATCCCTCTCGGGCTCTGGGAGTGACTCCTCCCTCTCTGGCTCTGGGAGCGACGGCAGATCCTCCTCCCTCTCTGGCTCTGGGAGCGACAGCAGATCCTCCTCCCTCTCTCTCTCTGGGAGCGACAGCAGATCCTCCTCCCTCTCTGGCTCTGGGAGCGACAGCAGATCCTCCTCCCTCTCTGGCTCTGGGAGCGACGGCAGCTCCTCCTCCCTCTCTGGCTCTGGGAGCGACAGCAGATCCTCCTCCCTCTCTGGCTCTGGGAGCGACAGCAGATCCTCCTCCCTCTCTGGCTCTGGGAGCGACGGCAGATCCTCCTCCCTCTCTGGCTCTGGGAGCGACAGCAGATCCTCCTCCCTCTCTGGCTCTGGGAGCGACAGCAGATCCTCCTCCCTCTCTGGCTCTGGGAGCGACAGCAGATCCTCCTCCCTCTCTGGCTCTGGGAGCGACAGCAGATCCTCCTCCCTCTCTGGCTCTGGGAGCGACAGCAGATCCTCCTCCCTCTCTGGCTCTGGGAGCGACAGCAGATCCTCCTCCCCTCTCTCTCTCTGGGAGCGACAGCAGATCCTCCTCCCTCTCTGGCTCTGGGAGCGACAGCAGATCCTCCTCCCTCTCTGGCTCTGGGAGCGACAGCAGATCCTCCTCCCTCTCTGGCTCTGGGAGCGACAGCAGATCCTCCTCCCTCTCTGGCTCTGGGAGCGACAGCAGATCCTCCTCCCTCTCTCTGGCTCTGGGAGCGACAGCAGATCCCTCCCTCTCTGGCTCTGGGAGCGACGGCAGATCCTCACCCCTCTCTGGCTCTGGGAGCGACGGCAGCTCCTCACCCCTCTCTGGCTCTGGGAGCGACGGCAGCTCCTCACCCCTCTCTGGCTCTGGGAGCGACGGCAGCTCCTCACCCCTCTCTGGCTCTGGGAGCGACGGCAGCTCCTCACCCCTCTCTGGCTCTGGGAGCGACGGCAGCTCCTCGCCCCTCTCTGGCTCTGGGAGCGACGGCAGCTCCTCGCCCCTCTCTGGCTCTGGGAGCGACGGCAGCTCCTCGCCCCTCTCTGGCTCTGGGAGCGACGGCAGCTCCTCACCCCTCTCTGGCTCCCGGGAAGGCGGCTCACCCCTCTCTGGCTCTCGGGAAGGCGGCTCACCTCTCTTTATTGGAGTGACCGGTGGATCTCCCATGTCTACCGCCAGGTAATTAACCACCATGAGGGCAACCTCTGGGAAGGAGGCCGGGTGGTGCTGTTCCTCCCACTGTTCCCACCTCTCCCCATCTCGATGCCACAGCGTGTTGATAACTATGGGGAGATCGTGGACGAGGTCTGCCTCAGGGTGCATCAACCAGTCCCAGATCTCCTGGGACGGTGGTGAAGGTGGTGGTGCTGGAGGTAGTGGGGTGGCCCCTGATGCCCGGGGTGAACACTGCACCTCTTCCTGGGCCTGGTTGTAGGGGCATCCTGCCCAGTTGTGGCCGTCCTCCTCACACCGGCCACACCAGTTTGCCGGTGGCACGTCTGGGCAGGACCGCCAACGATGGTCCTCCTTCCCGCACCAGGAACACCAGGGGAAGAGGCTGGCCGGGTCCTCCAGCGGTGGCTGCAGCAGCTTACATTTCTTCAGCTGCTTTTCCTGCCTTTGCCGCTGTCTGCTCTTCTTTCCATTTTTTTTTTTTTTTTTTTTTTTTTTCACCAAAAAAAAAAAAAAAAAAAAAAAAAAATTATCCCAAAAATTCCACCAAAAAAAACAAAAATACTGCTCTGAGCCTCTAGGTGGCGCTATCCCACTTCTGACACCAAATGTGGCAGGCTGGCGAGTGGATAGAGGCCCAGAGACAGACTGCAGTTCAAAAAAAATAACTGTTTTATTATAAATAAACAAAAATAAAGTGCACAAGGGCAAAATAACAGATACTCAAACACAAATAAAGCAAAAATAAAACTCACAAAAATAAAGTTTCCAGGCTGGGCAATGCCTTCACTGGATTTAGAAAATTCAAAAACCACAAAACAAACACCAACCTGCTTCCTCAGCTCCCTTCTCTCAAATGAGAAGCTGAGGCCTCCTTTTATATCAGGTGGCTGGGCGCTGATTGATCGTTAATCAACCTAATCAACTAATCAACCCCAGCCACCTGAACATAATAAACCCAGGCAGGCAGGGGAAGTTAACCCCATCCCTGCCAATTTAAAAGGGCAGAGATTTGCTCTGCCACAAGAACCATCTTAGTTTTTTATACATCTGACAACGACGTGCCAAGAAAGGACACCCTAAAACAAAGAAGCAGCTAACTTTAATCTGCTAGCCTTAGAAAAAACTCTTATTCCTTAAAAGGAAGCCTAGTCTAGGTCCTAATTTCGAAAGTAATTTATCAATGTGATAATTAAATGTAAGATGCTCATCGATCCATATACCTAAATATTTTTAGGAGGAAACTTTCTTAAGTGATTCAACATACAAATTAGTAGTAGCCCAGCTCTGATTCCTAATTTTCTTTCTGTTAAAACAAAATAACATGGTTTGAGTCTTAGTCGCATTTAGCAATAATTTATCTCAGAGTAGTTGTTTTGGCAGAATATAATGTATGTAAGCATATCATTTAAATCCAGCCTCGATTTAGAGCATTGCCATAGCAATTCCAACTGCTATTCTCTGTACAATTAAATTATGTTTCTGTTTCTGCACAGTAGAAAACATTTTATATGTGTGACTGTTCAAACAATAAAGTGGGAAAATGGTGGCTTGTGGCAAAGTGATTAACAGTGTGCAGGTGCAGGAGTGCTGTGGTGATCAATAAACAGACAGACAACTATAATCTAGATGCAATGGTGTTTTAATTTTATAATCCAATGTCTGATGACAAAACAGTAAACAATAATGATAATCTACATGTTGGTCCTGATATAATTGTCCCGATATTTATACACCCACATGTTAACACAAACACAATCAGAAGTCCACAGTGGGTGCTATAGTGCTCGTGGTGCAAATACAATTAATCGTGAACAATGGTACAGTGTTGTCCGGGTAAGTTCTGGCCTTTAGCGAAAGCTCTGGATCATGTTAGCCTTCTAATAACAACAAACAAGTGATTCTTTAGAAATGACAAAAACAAACAAAACACTCCCGATAACAATACAGGTTCTCAATCTGGTTCAGCATTATCCATAACAAAGGAACAGATCACCTCGCTACGTCCCCTTTTGTACCATTAATCATGACCCCTTGGTTAACGAGTGCAACCGCTCCTCCAATCCGTGGCTGCCACATCGTTTCCCTTCCGGGTCGATGATTTAGTGTACCTTAGCTCCGTCCCCTTTATAGATAACTGACTTCCGTCTAACCCTGGGAATGACCTGTCTGGTCATCCAGTCTAGGGCACTCTGTTTCCTTTACTCAGGGCCCTCACAGGTTGGGAAGGGGATTTATCACCAAGAATCATTCTGTCTCTGTCACATGGCTGTTGCCAAGATATTGAACCTTGGAAGAGAGTGACCTGAGAGAGTTCAAGTTGACTCACCTGGCACCTGGACAGTAGCACACTATTTAAACCTCCCTAGCCAGTGGGAGTGCAATTGTTATGGAGGCAAGTGCTCATGCATTTAATACTATAGCATAGGAAAGAGGTACAGTTCTCTTTAGATGAATTAAAAAAAATGTTGTTGCTTTTGACATGCAAATGGAAACCCAATTTTGCAAAAATATTAACTAGAACGTAGCTGCTGAGGAATGAGATCAGTTAATAAGAATCAATAAACTTAAAATTAACAATGTGCTATACAAGGAATACCTTACTGAGTTGTGTCGCACAGTGAAAAACTTATCTGAAGCAGCAGAAAGGAGCACTGGCTGTGGATGGAAGCACAATAGAAAGAAAGCAACGCTGTTGTATGGGTAAGCTGGGCTGAGTTGAGTGGGGGACAGAGGTGGGTGATGCTGGGATGCCAGAATCACTGTTGAGCTCTCTTGAGGTGTTGTGGGCTAGTCGACAAAACACCCAGGTGACCACTTGAAAACCCCAGAGGTGTACCCTACTTAGCTCAATCCAGATGGTTGTCATATTGATACGCTGGGGAGACCGCACTGTGGTTGATCTCCGGAGCCAGCATCGCAGCCGTTGTGTGTGCTGGTGCGCTGGGGAGGCAAAATGAGCTGATCCCTGGAGCCAGCATTACACTTCAGCCATCAACACCAGTCAGAAGGATATCTACACCAACAGATGGAAAGAAATGCAAATGGATGGAGATGCAGATGGATCACATTAGTTTACTGTAAAGCTACGTCTTAGTTGGTGCTTATCTTGGCGAGAGCCGAGTTCAGATCAGCATGAAGTTTTAACATCTACTCTCATGTAATGGAAATCATTACACAAGTAAACACGGTAACATAAGCATATCATGAGAGGGGAGAGTTTCCAGCTAAACACCAACAAAGAAATGGGATATGGTTGCTGTAGACACATTCCACTAGCTTTTAAATAAATACGTAGCATGGCAGATGCTAGGCATTATCTGAACTGACAACCACACACTCCCCAATTGATTTAATTACTATATTAAACAGCCATGCTTGTTTAAAAGAGCAGAGCAACACACAACACTGCTGGTTATATATGCTGTCACATATTTCCTCAGACTTATATTGACTTCTGAATATGTTATTATATAGTACCATGCAATAATCCATCAATTCTTCTTTCACCTAATGAAAACCTATTTTGCCCAAAAAGCTTTTGTAGTCTAATAAAACACATCACCTGTAAACTTGACTTCCTGAACACAGTAAAAGTGCTGATTCACAGATCACCGGGCTTCTAAGCTTCAGAATAGAAACATGAGCAACAATTGAATTTTCTTCTATATCATTTTGGTGGAAAATGTACCGTAACATTTTGGAAATTGCATTCACAGCTGATCGGCTTCAGTATGATAGAGAAAGTTACTTAGCTGTAGAAAAAATAAATTGCGTCTGTCATGGCAACTAAAGCATCTTAGGTTACAGTATATTATATTGTACATGGGGGGCTATGTTTTATATCAAACCAGGACACATTGGAAAGCAGTTTGAAGTGGCTTTTTTTTTGTTTGGATTGATGTATTTAAAGTTACCATCAAACAGTACTTCAGTATATATATATATATATATATATATATATATATATATATATATTATATATATATATATATATAGCAGCTTGTTTTGATTAATTTTACATCATTCTGGCACCCAGAATTAAATATTATTTTTTTAGAATTTGAATTTCAACTGTCACCATACTATACTTTTCCAGATTTTTGAAATGCACTTTCCAAGCATGGAAAATCTAGAGGGAGTAGGATAAAATATTTCCATGGGTCAAATTAAAGGGACAAATTGAAGATAAATCATCTTATTTAGACAGAAATGCACTTCCTTATCTTCTGTAATCCAGTTGCAAATCTCATGTTAAGAAACGGTTCACAGGGTGGGAGCCAGGTTACCTGTAGAGATGTTGCCTGACTTCTTGGAGAGCTGCCCACCGTTAGGACCAAGCCCTTGGTAGGACAAGGTCCACATCGTGGTGAGGTCACCGCTGCAGATTATGAGAGGGCTGCATTGTGATGCAGCTTATTACAAGGCTGTAGTCTGTAGCAGGGGAGATCTGTGCTGACTCTGCTGGCGTGTTCACAGTACTGCAGGAAGAGTGCGGCAGTTGTCCAACAACCACCTGTGAATCATGGCAGTGACACGGGGGGAGGTGGGAAAGTGGGTGTGTGGACTTTCCCCCTCTCTGAATGGCTGAGAGGCGAGTCTTGGGAGATTGCTAGCCCTATAAAAAAATGCTCTGCTGTTTCCTCAGGTCTGCCCTCTTAGATACTCTGTGTGTACGGAAGCACTGGTCGAGGACCGAGAAACCAGCTGGAAGAAACACGGCAATGAACAAGGCAGAGAGTGACAGCGGGGAACCCTTGGGCAGACCCCGAAGTATTGTTTAGAGCAGGCAGGGAGCCACCAGAGTAGGTCGTGATCCGGGTCGTGCGGGTAGCGGAGACTGGGATAGCGCTGCCGAGTGCAGCACCTTTTATTTGTAGTTTTATTATTGTGTTATTTTTCCTTGTTCTTTTCACCTTCTGTTTTCATTATTATTTCTTTGAGCACCTGCGAGTGCGCCTGCTGTGAATTCATTTACCAACTTTGGTATTTCCGTGGTGCTGTCTATCATCGTTGATAGGCAGCCCACGGACAACAGTGCTCTCTGCTGGTGAAAAATAAGAACTGTCCTAAAAAAAAAACTGGCACACATAATACACTGTTCTGTCTCGTGTGTCAGTGAATTACCCACCACCCTTCCCTTCAACAACCAGTCCCTGCCGTTTGGAGGACCAGACACAAAGTGGAGATCTCTTGCACATAAAATAGAAGTTTGAGAACCTGAAAGGAAGAAAGAAAGTGGAACTCTGCCTTGTTGAAAGCTGCCCTCAATGAGGTGAATTATAGACTTCTGAAGCTGGGGCGAAAAGGCACCCCCAGAGAACCTGAAACGAGAAGCTTGTCCCGTGGTACAAAGGAAAGCTCCTTCTGCGAGGTTAGCTAGAATAAGCTTAGATCCTCGGATTGCGATTGAAGCGATAGTGCATGGATGCTAAAAGGTTGGGTTTGTCCGGGGGTCCCCTCTGACTCACTGAGAGAACCCCTTCCTGTAGGTAAAAGAAGTGTAGCTTATACAAAGGTCGGGGAAGTGCGACTCACTAACACTCCAAAAGGATGGACCCCAGGCTCCCCGCTAAAGATTCCTACGAGTGCATACAAACAAAAGAAGAAGAAGGTTAGTAACTGGCTGCCTACTGTCTATGTGAAGACCCTCCGTTCAGGGAAGGGTTGTCCCCATTCGACATGCTAGCAATAGACTGTTGTGCAGAAGATACCTCCGATAGGGAAGAACACATGTATGATTCAACTGCTGATGAGGTCCAGCACCCCATATTTTGAATTAGATGCTGGTTAATCTTTGCTCTTGCTGCTGATGTGGCTGCCCCAATTCTGAATAAATTAGGAATATAGAATTGAGGGGGAAGTCCAGCTCTGAAGGAGGAGACTGACAGCTGGTATTGATATGAGAGTTGGGGAGGTAATGGACATCAAGCAAAATTGGTATTGTATTCCTGACAGATATGATTTGATTGTAGCTGGTGCACGATGTAAAGAGTCCTTTGTGTGCGTTATAAAAGTCATAATCCAGCCCTGGTTGAATGGGGTCTGCCACACAGACATATTTTGTTTGGTTTTTTTGTTTTAACCTGAAATTCATTTTACAGTGAAGCTATTGATAAGCTATTAGTGCATTATGCTTTTTTTTTTACTGTGTATTATGCATTTCTCTGTATTTTAAGTATTATGGATTTTCTTGTATTTATCGCATCTTGTAAAGTGCTTTGAGATGGTGTTCCACTATGAAAGGTGCTATATAAAATAAAGATTGATTGATTGATTGATATGGCATTGCTGAAGAAGGGTAACAGCATGAAACACATAAATAGAACACAGTTAAAAAAATAAACTCCAATGGAATTAGTAGTGTTAGCCTAATCACAGAACATTAGCACAGCACATTAACATATTTATTTAGTGATGTTAGGGAATCTTAATGGTACATTTTTCTAAGATAAAAAAGCAGAAATGGCCCTCCAGTTACATTTATTATGAATCCGAATAACTACGATTAGGTAAGTAAAATTGGAATGATTCTGTAATATCACTCTTACACATCAATCTTACACATTTGCATAAACACCCTTTTTAATGCAATGGGCGTTTAACTGATGGTACATCCTTATGATGTGTGATATTAGCATAGCCCCTTCTAAATTATCATAAAAAGACACCCCACTGGTATGGCACTTGAGTAAACCAATGTGTGGCAAAGTGGCTTCCAGTGTGCAGGTGTAGTGAGGATACAGTGCTCAAACAACGGCAACAAACAGTGTTCATGGTCAAAACAGTTCTTTATTTTCTTTTTATACAGTCTGGTACCCTTCAATAATAAACTGGCAACTACACAGCAATGTGTAGTTGCACAGCAAAATAATACAAAGCTCGGTCCCGAAAAAATAATAACGTACACTATATACAGGCACGGATCTGCATCCTTTTCCTAGTTCTCCAGTGCCATAACTACATAGTTATTGTGACACGTGCAGTGTTGTAATCTGGGTTTGGTGTTGGCTTTATAGTGACAGCTCTCGGGTGTTAGCTGACTAACGAGTACAAAGTGCAAACAGTTAGTGAAAACAGACAAACACAAAAACACTCGCAGTTTATTTACGGTTACTCTGCACGCCGTTCGTAACCATAGCAAAGGAACAGTTTTCTTCATTACATCCCCTTTTTGCACCCTTAGCCTCGCCCCCCTGGTTAGCAAATGCAATCGCTTTTCCTTCAATCCACGATTGCCACATCACCTTCAGTCTGGGGTGATGACTTGATGCACTGTGACTCTGCCCCCTTTCTAAATGGCCGACTTCCACCTTTCCCTGGAATGAATTGTCAAACCATCTAGTCCGGGGCACACTGTTCCCTTTACACAGCGCCCTCACAGGTCGGGAGGAAGATTTATAACCAAGATTCATTCTTTCTCTGTCACACCATGCAATAATAAAAAGGAGAGTGTCAAAAGCATTTTTTTTCAGGAATAATAACACTACAATCATAGCTCTGTTTGTGTTGTAAATGCAGCCAATATGCATTAGGTACATACAGAAATTGTGTCATTTTGTCAGAAAACAGAATAATAAACTGCCAATTCACTCTTAACTTCTGCCTCAATGTCCCCTCTGATTCTGCTAGTTGGCAACTACATTAAAAACTGAACAGATCGTTCACAGCACATGCATTTTACTTACTTAAATTATGATAACAAATTCTAAATAACAGTGAGAACAGGTAATACAGTGATGTGTATTGCTCTGTTGTTAATCCACAGGTTGGTCCCATAATAATAATAGTCCCATTCCTAAACACCCATATGTAACACAAACACAAGTCCACAGTGTGTGCTGAAGTGCTTGCGGTGTAAATACAGTTATTCGTGAAACGATGTTTAGTGAAGTGCTAGCCTTTAGCGATGGCTCCAGATCATGTTCAGCCATCTAATAACAACAAACAAGTGGTTCTTTAGACCCAACAAAAGACTCATGATTACAATACACAGTCTCATTCCAGTTCAGCTCTAACCATACAAAGGAACAGATCACTTTGCTACACCCCCTTTTGTTCCTTCAGTCATGACCCCTTGGATAACTTGCGCAACCGCTCCTCCAATCCATGGCTACCACGTCATTTCCCTTCCAGTTCGATAATTTAGTGTATTGTATCTCCACCCCCTTTCTAGGTGACCGACTTCCTTCTAACCCTAGGAATGAATTGTCTGACCATCCAGTCCAGGGCAGTCTGTTCCCTTTACACAGTATCTTCACAGGTCGGGAGAGAGATTTATCACCAAGAATCATTCTGTCTCTGTCACAGCTCCACAGTTCAAGTTAAGAACCTGCTTATTTTTTTTTTTTTTTTTTTTTTTTAGTTTAGGCATAAATATATTAATGTCTGTATTGATTAAACCACATTTTTGGCTCAGGGGTGTCTCCCAGCAGAAAGATTCCCTTAAGAAATTATGTTTACATAGTAGTTTTCTCTTTCCACTGTAATACTTTTGGCCCTCTGAACCCTATTGGCTTGCAACTAGAGAAAACTGTTACTTAATGGAAAGACATTGTGTTCTGAATGTAGTGCATGTCTCAAACCACAACTTAAAGTTAAGAGCAGTTCTAAAGTGGACAGACACATCACTGCCAAGATTAAAAGAGCACAGCTCTTGAGCACTCTACTTTGCTGCAGTAAAGGTGCTCATCAGTTTCATAAGACAGACAGCTGAAAATTTCCCTTCAAGAAGCACTTGATTGGCTTTCAAGCTCATTGCAGCCTTGTGACACTGGTCTTTTTTTAAATACAGCTTTATAGTTTCCACAAGATTTAACTCATGGTGTCTGTGGGCCATTGGTTTTGGCACAGAGCATTTGTATTCATTATGTGTGGGCCTTTTAAGCAAGAGCCATTTTTACAGGTCAAAGATAACATTCACTTGTCCACTGTTCATCTGTGAATGTTCAGTACTTCATTAAGATGTGCAATGGTGTATAAACCACCAGACCAAATCATCTTGACTACAACCATCATCATTGCTGTTTCTAGGGGTAGATTGCTTTGCAGCTCCATTTTCTTTTGCAACTCAGCTAGGAGGATGCATATTATGGTCTTCTATAAAACATTTCTTTGACATCACCCTTTGTTCCTTTGATGGATTAATTCTGTGAATCTTCTAACTAAAAGTGTCAGTGTGGCTTTTAGTTGGAAGATTTAAACAGCAAGAACTACATTTCTTTTTTTTCATCCACATTTTTTAATGCCAACCTTACATTTCAAGGTAAAAGTGCATATTATTCTGGGTCCCATGGATCTCTCTTCTACAGTGTTACCATCATTTCCACATATATTTATTTCACATATCTTCTGGACAGATTCAGTAACAACAACAATTTCACTGTCACTTGATAAATTTCCATCAATTACACGAACATTAGATTTAAACTTAGCTGTTGCATGTCTTTCCTGGCTTTAACTATTGTTCAGACAAGCTTACAGCCCACTTACATGTTGAAAGCTGATTGCTGGCAATGATATTTACAGTAGGTTTTGATCTGTTTTAGGTTTGGCAAAATTATCAAGAACTTTACTCTCTGTTCCTGGTTCACATTTGTTTGTTTTTTGCATTTATTTTTCTAATATCACTTTCATGTTCTAAATCAAAGTCATCACTACTATCTTTACTTACAACAGACAATTGTGTCTGTGTAAATGGGATTTCAAACTCAAACTCAAAGGAACTCATGGCAACATTCCCACAATATGAGATAAACATTTGAACTGTTTGAGCTAAGCATAACAAAAGAGCAAAAACCAAATCCAGTCAATTGAGTCTTGTAATCAAACGAGTATCAATTAGGAAGAAATGTTTTAAGTGGCATAAACAACCCAAAGTGTTGAATCGGTAAGAATATAATCCACAGTGAAATATTTGTATTGATTCAAAACATTATTTATCCCTTACTTAATGAATTGGTGATACCCTATAGCTTGTACTGGAAGAACCCTTACCCCATTTTCAAAGGCACATGCAAAGTAATTCCTGGTTGGTTCTGGTGATATCAATTTATCATCCACTTAAAGATTGCTAACCAATAACTTAATTATCCAAAACCCGAAATTTGCTTTATTTACAATAATTATTTTACTTTATTTGTTTTTGGTACCACTTTTATTGCCTAATTTTTTTTTCCACTTGTTTTATGCAGGATTTCCTATTTCCGATTTTCCTAATATTTCAGATGCAACACTACAGATAAAATTCTGCATCCTGGTACCCTTGCTGTAAGTCTGGTTCTGTCTATGACTACAAGGGCAAGATTCTTAGAAATCTGTGATATTTTTTTTTTCTAACTAGATTTTGTTGTAAAGAATGGGTATTTGTAGAGCAAGTATCAAAGCGTTTTTAGGTAAACAATGGATCCCATTAAGTTTGGTGAGATTCACTTAGATAATTCATTGCAATATTGTATAATTATCTCCAGTGTTAACAGAATTTGATATTCTCAAAAACATATGCTAAATAATGTTAATGGGTTTCAAAACAATTAGATCATTGGTTCTCCGGATGCAGACAAAATGTATGAAGTGTGACTTACGAATGGACCGACGATGGTGGCGGCGCACGATATTCCACTCGATCCTGCAATTGCATTTATGTAATGTATTGTTACAAATAAATAAACCCTGGGCACCTGTGCTGGCATCATCAACCACATTCTGTCTTTCTCTTTCTCACTCTACCAGTGGATACCCACAAGGTTTAGGATAGCAATGTAGTGGTGAAGAATTCATTTTTTAAAAAGAATGTCCTTTATAAGAATATGAAAAAAGGTCCACAGTTTTTTTCAAGTTTCATAGGATTATTATGAAACTTCAACAATCTCCTATTTCACAAAATTCAGGATAACTGAATGAACCTCTGACCTCACAAGACAGCAATTATTTTGTAAGTTGTCATGTCTATGTTAGTTATTCAAGCTATGTCATTCCATTTAAAATTTATTTTGGGAAAGACATATGGTAGGATCACAAGTAGACATACAATACCATTGTATTAGAAACGTGCTTTAACCTATATTTAATTATCATCCTAGATTTAACTCAAAGCTGCCAAATGTTAATTATCTACACTAGACCCTGAGTGTTTTATTTCAGTTCTATGACCATTTCAAGACTTGCCACTTGAAAGTGCTAATCTCACTGCTAAATAAGGTTGTGGTTTTTAAAGCTTGAAGGCTTGGTAACTATACACCTTGCTGGTAAAGTTCTGGAACTATAATGTTGAATTACAATATATTTTGTCCCTACTTATTTAAAACAACACGTGACAAGGCTATACGCGAGCCCAAAGAGTGCTGTCCAGGGTCCTGAAATGATGCCTGCTTACTGAACGTGATCCAAAATGGGTCATCAGTCAGATTTGATTAATTTTAGTTAATGAATATTTGATTATCTCCAATACAACTGTTTTAAAAGAAAGCTAGCAGTCTTGAAATACATACATTTGTATGCATTGTGCCAGTGAGTTGTTTGATGGAGTAAAGCTGTGTTCTGTACATTTGGTGTAAAATAAACCACAATGTCTATGTAATTTGAACAACAACCAGTGACAGGATGACTGAAAGAAACAGCAAAAAAGATAGGGACCTTTATAAGAAGGGAGTGTTCATATCAGGAACATAACATAGAAAATGCGAAAAGCTGGTACAGAACAATATGCTCCACGACGTGTTTTTTTTTTTTCCTTTAATCCTTTTTTTTTTTTTTTTTTTTACATAAGTGAGTGTATCGCCCTTTGATTTTGTTTTGCCCTCACAATGCATTGTTCAGTGGCATGTATTGGATTTAAAAAGTCAAAGGCAGAGACAAGAGGGGCGACTGCATTGCATACACAACAATCTGGATCTTCACGCAACGAGCAAAGGTAACTTATTTTCCTTAGAAGAAGGGTGACATCTAACCATAATCTTCAAAACAGAATAGAATAAAGCTGGTCCAACAATATCATATGTCACAGTTCCTCGAGGTCGGCTTTATAGTTTCTCGCTGACAATGCACTAGAATGTATTATGCAGCCAATGAAACAATGCCATTGTGAAGCTATTAGCACAACACCGCTTCTAAATACTACCACCCAAATCCTTCATTGGTAAAGCAATGCATCTGCCTACTCCCGCCTACACCACATTTTCAATATTGAATTAAGCAATGGAGCTGGATTTGGTTGGCTACTGCCTATGAACATCTGTTTCGGAGGCGTGCACCGTGTGCAGGACTGCTAGCTTTGTATAGTGTATTTTCTGGGGATGATGGGGGGGGGGTATTTATTTTTATTTTTTAACCAGACTGTCTTGGTCAGTAAATATCACAAACTACATGGTTATTGCTTCGTTTTATAATCGGCATTGAAAAGCAGGGTTTTTTTTTTTTTTTGTTTGTTTGTTTGACTAAATCATCCCGCCAGAGAGCAATTTTGGCTGCATAGCATCTTTCAGGGCAACATTCATTGTCCCAAAGCGATAAGGTTAACCAAGTGGATTCTGTAAAAGATAATTGCATTTGCAATCATGAAAGTTCGAGCGAACATAAAGCAGCTTGAAGAGATTTTAAAGAACCAAACCTCCCACGTATTCCTGTATCTGGAAAATACCCCGACAGTCATGCGGTGGTATTTTGTTTAACTAGGACCTGGTTATATATGAATGTATTGAATTCGAAGCTGGGAGGTGTTTAACAAATGTCATTCTGTGAAAGATTACTGCTGCAACGGTAAGATTGTACTTATCTCTTGCTATTTAAACACTATAAAGCAATGTGTGTAGTTTACTTATTTTAAATACAGTTTTGTGAATACAACTTGTTTTTTGATTAATTTGTTTTCATGTGCAATAGTGTTTACGAAGCAATGACTTTCTTAGTGCAGATCTGGATTTTTACAGCTGGAGCTCAGTATAGGGCTTGCATGTTTGACGGGACTGGCATATGACAACTCAAGTTAAACGAAGTGTGTTTGTGGTGTGACTGTGTGTCTGTGTGTGTGTGTGTGTGTGTGTGTATATATATATATATATATATATATATATATATATATATATATATATATATATATATATATATATATATATGAATCAATATTATTTCAGTAATAACATTGGTATACGTGGTATAGAATATAAATTGGTCATACAAGTACACGAGTAAATAATACGAAGTGATATATGAAACATTGTGGTATTGTATAGTGTACAGGTTATCAATTCATTCTGCATAGTGGTTTACGCTTGCTGAACCAGTGAGTCTAGAGTCATTAATTGCGGGTGGCTTAATCTCATATTCCAGTAGTTTCCTATATGTGGAGTATAGCTATATAAGAAAATAAATACATATTCTTTAAAATGTTATGCTTGTGGTATTAATTATTATTATTATTATTATTATTATTATTATTATTATTATTATTATTATTATTATTATGATGATGATGGTGATGATGATTGGGTAAAATATTCTGTGTGCATCTCGTAGTAAGTGGTTGCAGTTATTCACGAATCTTCAGGACGGTTAACACGATTAGTAGTATTATAAGCAGCCTTACATATTTTCTCTTTTCACTGAATACAGTACATCATCGAAATTGATTTGGAAATTCACAACATTTAAACACGTTGTTCTAATTGAATACAAGATTAAACAGTGATCTGTAATCTTTTAAAAGATGCTGACCCGATGAATGCAGATGCTTGAAGCGTGTTTTTTTTTTTTTTTTTTTTTTTTTTTTTTTTTTTTTTTGGTATTTTGACAGTAACTGTATTGTAGCCCCCCCCCCCCCTTCTCTCTCTCTCTCTCTCTCTCTCTCTCTCTCTCTCTCTCTCTCTCTCTCTCTCTCTCTCTCTCTCTCTTTAAAATCAATATTTTGAAAGAACATACCACATGATTTCTGCACGTTATGTTAAATAAACCATTCACATTATTTTTAAAGCATAATTAGCATATATAAAAAGTCAGTTTTTTTTTTAAATTTGTTACTTTTTAAAAAGCTTCTATGGATTAAAGCTAATTCAAACAACAACAAGAAATAAAAACAACGACAGTTACTGCCTTTGAAACATTACATTTGAACAAATAGCTATGGCTGCAGTGTACAAAGTTAACAACATACCCAAAAGCATTAAGTTAACATGATCTGATTTGTTCTGTCTCAAGATATTACAATATTTAATAATAATCATCTTTATTTTTATACAGCACTTTTCATAGTGGACCACCATCACAAAGTGTTTTACAAGATATGAGACTAGGGTGTGTGAACTATGCATCAGCTACAGTCACTTACAAGAATGGCTCACCCAAAAGATGGTGCACAAGGAGGTTAAGTGACTTGCTTAGTGTCACACAATGAGTCAGAGGCTGAGCTGGGATTTGAACTGGGTACCTCCTGGTTACAAGCCAGTTTTTTTAACCACTGGACCACACAGCCTCCTATTAAAGATATTAAAACAATAGATTTTGTGAAGAAATTCACAAAGGACTGGTAATTTGAAATGAATCCAGAAATCACTATTTTGAATGGGATATAATTGCATTCTTATTTAGGGTGATGTACACAAGGAGGTTTTAGCTTTTTCACTTGGAATAGCTTTCCTCTGGGAAATTGGATTGCACGAATTGGGTAGATACTGCATGATTTATTATATATATATATATATATATATATATATATATATATATAGGATATATATATGAATAATATATATATATATATTATAATCAAACAAGACAATCATTATACTTCCATTAAAGAGGAATTTAGGAGTATATTTTGTTATTTTACCTAAAACAAAGAAAATATACTGAAGCATAGGGCTTTTGGGACCAGTAAGGTTGGAAACTAATTCATTTTGACTTTATATGACCAAGAGATGCATTGTTTAAAATACGGGTGACTATTTATCATAGTCTGTCCTGTTAAACTAGGATATGGTGAACCAGGTCTTTAATCCATTCGTTATTATGTTTGTGCCTTGGGTGATGTGTACTTGCACTTCAGGCTTTGATGGTTGTCCTAGGCAACTGGACAACATATTTGCATTCTCTCATCTAGTAGTTAGGACAAAAAAAATACATAATTTGGTAAATAATGATGCTACATGATACCCAGTCCCTTTTATTACCTAAAAGAATTATAGAATAAAAAACAACATAAACAAAGGCACATACTTATTAACCAGTGTTAATAAACATTTTTTTTTTTTATTTTGCTTGGACCCCAGCTTAATGATTTAGACAGTGGCTGATCTAAATACTGCTTATTTTGAAATCTTTACAAGTAAGACTCTCTCTAGGTTTGCATCATTTAACAGAACAAGTGTATTAATTGCTGCCTCCTAAAACTGTAAAACGCACCATGGAGGGCCCTAAAATGAAAGAGGAATGATCATTTAGATTTTCTAAAATTTAGATAATTAATTATAATGATCTAAATAGCTGCTGGTCTTATCACTAGCAGATAGCATACATTTTAGTGATATGAGGGTCAATAAATCACCTGCTGGGGAAAAAAACAAAAAACACTGGGAATAACGTTGATAGCATTGTGGGAATACTAGAAATATATACACAATATTAAATTGCAATATGTGTATACATAATATAGTGTAAAAACATGTAGAATGAACACGACAAAGGCAATATAACAAAACCACTGTGATGTTTCTGTTTGTTATTGCATTGATCTTTTACAATTTTATTTTTTTAATTGTTATTGTTGGTCTAACAATAAATTGAAAATACATTATTTTCAGAGGTTGATTCACTGTGCAGGAGCAATATCAGTATTGTGCTTGAGCGGTTTTGTACTTAAGTGGTTTGTATTGGTGATGGCAGAGTCCTGCTCCACCTTGCTGAGAGATGCCCTTCAAGGTGGGGTGGGCTAGATTCACCTGCCCTCCAGATGTAGATACAGTCACAAAGGTCATGATGGGGAGATACGATGGGGCAGATGTGCAAACGAAGAAGAAAGGGGGCTTTAAATAGCAAGCCAATTAAAAACTGGAAGCCCCTTGAACCGCACAATGGTTACAAGAAATCTCAATAAGAGTATAACGTGCTAAAACAAGGCAGTTCAACTTTGATATTAAACTTTTGCAGTAATGTTTTGGAACTTTATTGTGTTCATTACAACTTTTTTTAATGACAGCAATAAAAAGGCCCTGTGTAGTTTGCAGTATAAGCCACCAATATTTCTCATGATGTTGAGGAATAGAGTCTGGTTGAGGTGGCTGGCTAATTCAGTTAATAACACTGTCATGTGGTTATTAAATCAAATATTAATTCTAAGAAAGGCTAAACTATATTATTATACATATTGCAAGTGTCTTGTCATGTCTTAATAACAAAAAAAGAACTCTTGTTTACAGGGTCTTTAAAGAGTACCATTAAATGAAAATATATAGGACCCATACTATGTTTTAATTAATTTCTGGAATATTTACCAGCCCATACTACACAGAGTACAACAAGGTTTCTTAGTTGATGGATCTCCTTGGTGACAATACATTCATTTTGAAACATATGCTTTTTGATAGCCCTGCAAGGAGTTTAAATTCTTAATGTATCATCTGAGCAGCTCTGCTTTAGTTCTCATTTCTCACACTATGAAAGTACTGGACAGCTTTTACAAATTCACACTGAATCAACATTAGTCCTGTGAAAGATATTGATGTATCTGGAGGAAATTTAATATTTGCTTTTACTATTTTTTTTATTATTTTAAATATTCATTTAAAAAAAACATACCAAAGATACACAAAATAGAGAATTTGTGATGTTATGAATTGGTTTGTTAAAATTTTACGATGTTTAGTTGATTAAATCAAATTTTATTGAAATGTTTTTGTCTCCAAATCTTGAACTTCAGTGAAAGTAATTTATAAAAATCATTAGCTACATATTACAAAAAAATAAAAACATTATCTACTTCTAAATTTGTATTTTAGTTGATAGAAATGATAGATATGGATGGGCTGATTTAAAAGCTCCACTTGAGAATCATAAAGTAGGACAGAAGGGGAATGAATGCATTGACTTACCTACAGTGTTGAACTGCTGAATCATGACCCATTTATAATAATACATCACATGTGAGAGGGCTAATAGGCACTATACGTATATTAATGATAATCAAATATGAACAAATCTTAAATATATCTTAAAGTATGTCAGGATGTGAATGGTGCAGTAATAATAGATTTTCCAGAAAGAGAGTGTATTTATAAATAACAGGCTCATTTTTAATTATCAAAACTATACCAGCAGTGGTATCAGAGATTAATAGTGGACTTACAGTCTCAAACATAAAGGTTTTCAAAATAAAACCTCATTGTAGTTAACCACTTAAGAAATGCATAGTCCATAACGAGGAATAATGAACGTCCAATAAAATGAGATGTTCTACTCTATCTACTTCTTGTGAGAGGACAGCCCCCAGACCAACTTTGGAGGCGTCAGTCTGAAGGATGAACGCCTAAATACTAAATGTTCCTCTCAGTGACATCAAACGAAGAAAAAAAAAACTACCAGAAAGTGAACATCAGTCCCTCCCCTATCCAATGACATGTGTTTCAAGCCTGTACTGTAAAGTGTGGTGGCCCTGAAAGTCATCAAAATGAAGTGTGTTTTTGTATCGTGTTCACATGATAATGTTAATATGATCCCAGGCCCTTAGAGGATTAACACTACTTCTGGAAATAATGTGCACCATCTGTTCATGATGCTTTAATTATCATAAAATGGGTACATAAAATTAGTTTAACAGTAATACCGCCACGGCAGTCATTTTGACTGTTTGAGGTTTTCAAATTTAACTTACTCTGCATGTCTGAAAGTTAGATGTATTAAATACCCTGACAGCGTTTGAATGGCAGGATCGTGAATCAGCATATATAGTCTGATGTCATATAGCATTACAATTTTACTCTCACTGGTACATTGACAAGAGACTAGGCGAAACTCAAAATGGCTCAAAGAAGACACATGACCACTCAAGAAGTGATTGATATGCCTACCACTTTGTCCGAAAATGATTCTGATGCAGGGAATGTGAATGATCACGACAGTGATGAATCCTGGATTTGTGAAACAGGCAGTTCCACCACTGAAGTGGCACAACCACAAAAAGGGCCCTCTAGGCACAGAAGAGGTCGTGGTAGAAGCAGCAGTCCCGGAGAATCCTCTGCAGTGCCAGACGCTTTGCCTGTATCGTCTTCTGCAGCAGCAGCAGGCGTGCCAGCCAT
Source organism: Polyodon spathula (assembly GCF_017654505.1). Taxonomy (NCBI): domain Eukaryota; kingdom Metazoa; phylum Chordata; class Actinopteri; order Acipenseriformes; family Polyodontidae; genus Polyodon; species Polyodon spathula. The sequence goes on along the minus strand of NC_054537.1, from coordinate 20,731,160 downwards.
GCCAACCACTTCACCCGCAGCAGTACCAAGGACAACGACTCCATTCAGGAGACTGGGTAGGGTGGCACACTGTGGGAAAACAGGCTACACAAAATGTTTCGACTGAAACCTCAGGTCCCATGCTGTACCCAAAACGCAACATCAATAACACTCTCAGTGCTTTTTCATTTATTGATTGATAAGCAAATGCTACACCACATTCAACACTGTACCATAGCAAAGGCACATAGGATACAAAATGATGATTCCTGGGCAATGTCGTTGGAGGAATTAGAAGCGTTTATTGCAATCCTGTATATTCGTGGAGTGAACATACCACTGATAATTGTTTTTACTTCACTGCAGTTGGCAGTTGAAGAAAAAAAAACAGCCTGGTTGGAACAGTGAATAAAGCAAGAAGAGAGCTTCCACCATCTGTGCAAAACTTTCAACCACAGCTATACTCCAGTACAATTTTGAAACACAATGACTGTGCTACGCTAACCATTTACAAGTGCAAGCTGAGAAAGAATGTAATTATTATCAGCTCCCTTCATATGTCCGTTGCTATCGGGACTGTTGACAAGAAAAAAAACAGAGACTGTGGATTTCTACAATGACATAAAGTACAGAGTACAGACCAGATGGCACGTCAGTACTCAGTGAAAGCCGGTTCTCGTTGGTGGCCAGTTGCTGTAATACAATGTACTGGACCTGGCAGCCATCAATTCCTTTGTTTTGTACAAGGAATGCACCGGGTGAAGATATCAGCAGGAGAGATTTCATCTTGAAGCTAGCCACAGAGCTTAGGTAGAAACATTTCGATCAGAAAACTGCAAAGCAGCAGTCAAATGTAACCCGACCTGGAGTCAGTGCTGCACCCAGTGAAACATGCAAGGTAAAACAATGCCAGGTAGCTAAATGCTATGAAAATAAAACTTCTAATATCTGTGCCCAGTGTGAAAGAGCAGTATGTGGTAAATGCACAGGAAAAGTTGAGGAACATTACATCTGTGTGGATTGTGTTACTTTGAAGTCCATTTCCCTGAAAGCAAATGCACATTATATAATGAGAATTTAGTTTTTTTTTTTTTTTTTTTTTTTTATGTTACTTTAAAAAAAGTTTTTTTGTTTTTACAGTTTTGTATATACATATATCTATTTACACACTAGTTTCTTTTGAAATGTTTAGTTTATTATAGTTTTTCATTTTTGAAGTAGTGTTTTACATGATAAAAAATGTAAAAAATAAACACATATGTTTAACAATTCATTTAAATACAGTGTTTCGGCTGTATCCGATAGTTTGTCTTTCATTTTAATATTGAGGTTGTTTAAAATGTAACTGTCGTAATGACTTCTGGCGGCAGTTCTAGGTATGAGTATGACCGTGGCGGTTATAGTGTTACGTAGGGGTAAATGTACTAAGATGGGTCAGTCGCATTACAAACATACTGCATTTTGTATTTTCATTGCGACAATTTGCAAAGTATACATTTTTTCGTAGGTACTAAGAGAAAATTATGTTAATGAAAAGAGCCGCAATGTACTCATTTAAATATTTGTTGTGTCATCTTATCGAGACCTCTAGCATTGCTAGTATCACGCAACATTGTTTCAAATAAATATTGAGAGTTGAGTTGTGGTTTGCTGAAGCAGAGGGTGCCCAAAGGATAACCTCTATACACGCAAGGGTGCAAGAATCAAAATAACATAGTTTTTATTAAATGTAAAGGTCATCTCTGCATTCTGTTCTGTCTTCATTGTACCTATATTAATACACATTAGTACAGCAGTAAAATCAAATGAAAAGGAAGCACACTTTCTTTTTACTTTAGCCTGCAGGCTACCGGTAACACAAAATAAAGCGTGCTGCTGCATTGCACACAATAAATGCAAATAAAAGATTATTTTAAATTGAAACTAAATGATTTTAGGGTTTTTTTTTTTTTTTAATTACTATTATTTTTAACTTGGCCTATTTGGTAGTCTAGACAATTACCACACAATAGATTATGGTCCTATACAAATGCTCAGAATGAGCTGGAGGAGTTAGCAGCAGTCTATTGCTCCCAACATGTTGGAGAAACCAAAAATGTCATAGAAATTTGTTTTCAAGGCTAGTTCATATTGCCTATTGTTATTGCTATTGTTAGCGAATTTATGCAGGAACGCCCATAATTACATATTCTAAGGCTGAACCGCAAAGAAAAATTGCTGCCACAAAGCATTCCCAAAAAGTCGCTAACTGCATTGTGCGTGTTTAGTACATTTCACCTTAGACTTTCGACTAGTTTGCAACTGCTTTGCAACTATTGCAACAACCTCAACAATTTAGTGCATCTACCCAGTAGTGGTCTATTTAATTAATATAAATAGAGGAGGTGGATGGTAATACCACTGCCCTAAAATTGATAAACCTGCCATTGTGTTTAATGGTCTTAAAAAAGTTTGTGAATAAATCACCTTGGTGGAAAACACCAGAATGATTAATGTAGGCTTTAAAGGTGACTGTATTTAGATACATTGCTATTTAGATCATTAAACTAGACCCCATAATGAGTAACCAAATAAATTAAACCATTAAGGAGATACATGACTGGCTGACTATTGTGCTTTACTTAGATAATTATATACAGTCGCAAGAGATCACGTGACCTTATCACTGAGATGGCTGCTTGCTGTTAGAGCTCCTGCTATTACCACAATTGTCATTTATAATTGAACAGTTTAAGCTACTTATTTTATTTTCTGATTATTTTATATATATATAAATTGTTTACTCGCCAATTTAGAATGGCTACAACACGCAAGGAACCCATTGTTTCCCTTAATATCCACACCATAGGGAAAGCGTATGAAGAAGTCACTGGGCCCGATGACTGGGACACCCACCTGGCAGAGGTTGCACATACTTTCCGTGGATCAGTTCAGGAAGCAATTGACGAGGCTTTGCGGTCTGTGATTCAAAATGTAACCGAAACAGCTACTATCCTCAGCGCCCTTAAACAGGAGGTTGCTGATATTGCTTCCTCTATGAGACAGCTAACGGCCAGACAGGATATTACTGCTCTTACTGATATTACTGAGCTGATCTTTGCCAACAGAAAGATAAGATTAATCCATGCAATGCCTGTATTGATGCTATGCAAGATAAAATGGCAGATCTTCTGGACAGAAATCGTTGTTGTAACGTTAGAATGGTGGGGCTTTCTGAAGGGACTGAAGCAGAAAATTCCACATTAGTATCCGATCCTGAAATCCTCCAAAGACCACCACTTTCTGGAGTTAAATAGAACACATTGTGTAGATGCAGGTGGCCCTCGGGATCCAATGCACCACGATATTTCAATGCCGTCATTATACTGATCAACAGCGGATTCTCCAGGCTACTCGTTAATCTGCTCCAGTCATCGTACAGGGGCAAAAGCTCTCGTTTTATGTGGATTACTCTGCTGTCACTGTCGTGAAGAGGAGGGCCTTTGATGAAGGGATGAAGTTTCTTTGTGCATGCAGCTGTTTTGAATGTTAGCCATGGAGGGGAGTGTCTGTCTTTCCCTAATCGTAAAGAGGTTGATTTGTTCTTGGCTCAATGCTTTCGGGATACGCCTCTAACATACAGGAGCTGCAGGAGGCTGTTTGTGCAATGAATAAGGGTTGTGCCCCGGGATTGGATGGTTTACCACCAAAACTGTTATTAATTTGGAAACAGGTTGGCCCCCTTCTCTTAAAATCAATTAACTATTAGTTAGAAATCTGCTCCTTCACAGAGACCAGAAGTCTGTGTTGATCTCCCTTCTTTTGAAAAAGGTGAAAGGTCCTTTAGAATGTTCTAGCTATCGTCCGCTGCCTCTCTTGAATGTAGGCATAAAATGTGTGCCAAGTGCTTAGTCCATCAACTTGACTCATGTATTCACTCCTTAATTCACTATGATCAGACAGGATTTTTTTTTTTTTTTTGTTGCTCATTTTCAGGTTACACCATCAGCTGGTCTAAATCCGCATTGCTAACCTTAAATCTACTTAAGAGAGATCCATTACTTGTAACCTGAGCACCTATTCTTACTTGCACAGACAATATTGCATATATGGACATGAAAATTTACAAAACACTGCTATCAATTAGGGAAGGAAACTTTGGTAGTATGTTGCCTAAAACACAGTTAGAGTTGGATAGGTGGTCACTGTTTCAGCTTACCCTTCATGGCAGAATATCTGTGATTAAAATGAACGTGTTGCTGCGTATCACTTTTGTGTATGTATAACCTTATGCAAATAAACAAACCTGCCTTACCCTTGATGAGCCAAGATGATTTGTTTTACAAGAAAATGTAAGAAATGCATTAAGCAGACTGTTACATTTCCTCTTGGTAACCCCACTGCTTCCCTTTCATTAACACATTTTTGACATCTGAAGGCACAATGACAGTTTTAGCAAACCCACAAAACAACTATTGAAGCTAACAAAGTAAATCATCTTTAAAAGGAATATGTGCTCTGTGCTTAATACGTACTTCTGTGTTTTTGTGAAAACCTCACGTCTGATGTAGATAATGACTTCCTCTTAATTTCCCTTTGTAGTAACTTTTACAGTTTTCTAATGGTGTATGTTATTAGAACTTTAAAATAAATAAAAACAGCTGTAGGAATGAGCCGCACTTCGTTAATAGCAGTGTTTAAATGCTTGTAACTATAACAGTAAGTAACCCGTGAAGTCTTTAGTTCTGTGATTAATTTGGTTGATGTTATTTATTTTCTCATTTTTCATTTTTTGTTTGCATTGGTAGTTGAAGTATGAGTGCTGTAAGTGTATAAATATCCACACATTTCTATTTGTGATTCTCAGGCATAATACAAACACTTTTGCTAAATGAAAAGACCAGTGATATGGTAAAATATGCAAATTTATATTTAATCTAAACTGAAGTGTCTAGCAAGAGTACTTTTTTTTTTTTTTTAACATTCAAACAACATCTTGCATCTTGTGAACTTCAATAAATATTACTTTTGATATGTAAATGCCAAGTAGCCCATGGCTACAAAAGTAGATGTAAGGCTATCACATGTTGTATTCTCCCAAAAATGCCCAAACATGGAAATCAAACTGCCACTGAAGAATCAGTACTATTAATAAATTCATGGATATAAGAAACATGCTTGTATGGAATCTTTAATGAACAATATGAAATAGAAATGGTGTATCTAGTACATTAACTGCACATTGTTACACTGCAGTTAAACAGCAAACAGTGGGTTCCAAAAAATATAGCGTCACACATCCTTACAGGTTGCTACAACTGTTTAAATACAGTGATTTTTCTTTTCGTTGTGACATCATGACAACATTCGGTTTCAAAGCTTTTTCAAAATGTCCACTCTAGTGCATGGATTTGTGCACATATTGTCAAACAGGTGACACATTAATAACGATCCGCGAGGACAGATCTCAAACCACAGTGCACTAGAGCAGGCATTTTGCAAAGAGCTTTGAAACAGATTTTAAAGTTATAAGTGTTAAAAGTTGTCAGGATGTTAACACTGAAAATGAAAATGACAGGTACGTTATTTAAACTGTTGTAGCAACACGTGGAGACATATAATCCTATATTTTTCAGAACCCTGCTACTTACTGTTTAACATGTACTATTGTTTACTCCACACAAACTGTTCTTTGATTGTAAGAACAGAACTCAAGACATTAATTCAAGTATTTAACAGATGTATTTTCCAATCCTGTGATTTTGTTGTAAGTAAATATATGAAATAATGTAACACGAGATACAGATAGACTGAAATATTAGACTACGGTAAGGATAGTATCCTTTTAAATCCCTTAACTGAAATTCTCTAGAGATTTGTCATTTCTTATTAAATTTAGAGATCATAAACTAAGTAACATCAAGAATTATCACAATACTGACGGTAATAAGAAGTATAAATGGGCTCTACAGATTCGGTTGATATAACTAAACAGCTAATATGGCGTTGACATATGTATTAATCTAGAATTTATTTAGCCATCAGCTGGGAATTATAATGTTGACTCAATGTTCTCCCATTCCTAAATTAGTGTGTGTTTTGGAGGCACACAGGACAGAACAGGAAAATAATATAAGATGGTTTTGTTGAAGTGTCCTGTTATATTGATTTGGTGATTATAATCATGTGTTTTTATGCACCGGTATTTCTATTTTTCTTAAAGGTGGAGCATATCTCCCAGGAGCCAAAATGTTGTGTTTCCCATTATTTGATAAAATATCAGAGTGCTGGTTTAAAAATAATTAGATTCAGTACCTGAGGAGAGATTGTACAAGTAGAGCCTTTATGATTCATTCCATTTATTCATGTACTGGAACCTGCTAGGATGACTCATGCTGAGGGAGAATTTGGTATATGAAATCCATTTTTTCCTATTATGAAGCTCGGAGCAAGAAACTGCAGTTATACAGGGTTGGTTGTGGAAAAAGCTATTGGATTTGGTTAATTAGGCAGCATGTATTTTGAAGAGTGTTGCATCAAGTAATTGCTGCAGAAGAGAGATTGATTTTCTTTTGTATCCTCTGCCAATTTTATTCCAGAAAACTAAGACATCTGTTTCCACTTCTTCTACCAATAAATGCTAAAAAAAAAAAAAAAAAAAAATTCATATTACTATATAGATATACCACGGTACGCAAACATTATATATATTGTTTCGATTAATATACTTTTTTACAATACACAACTGTTTTTGACATAAAACATACAAAAATTATATATATATATATATATATATATATATATATATATATATATATATATATATATATATATATATATATATATATTTTGTCCTTCTTTTGCAGATCTGGAGATGATATTTGAAACCAGTCCAGCTTTCTTATATCTGTCAATTCCCCAACCTGCAGGACTCTAAGTAAATCCTCTTGGGTGAAACTTGATTGTTACAACGTGTCCATCAACATGAAAGGGTTCCAGCCTTTTTTTCTACTTGTTCTTCCCCTGGTAAGAAAAACAGCACATACTCTAAATCTGCCTCCAAAATCAATCCAATGTAATTAATGGCATTTCAGGGAAAAGAAAATAGAGCCATTTTTAGAAGCTCTCTTGACATTATTGCTTCTGTGCACACACAGTGAAGAGGTATGTTAAGGACCCTTTGCAATTTCATTTTTAAGTTTTCTGCTTAAAAGCTGCGGGTATTCTGTTTTTATTCACCATTGACAAAAAATAAATTAAACCGTATGATTATTGAAAGCCTTGCAAATATATTTCACAAATACATAATAGAACTACTGTTTTCTTTATAATTATTATAAGAAATCTAAATTATTAATCTGTCCAGTGAAAAGTAATAATAGATAGAGATTATACTGAAAAAATCCATATCTATTTTGTTTATCACGTTTAAATTTCTGTCATGTGTGGAAGTAATTCGCAATCATGACAAATGGGGTTATCCGTTATAATTTGGGTTATAATGTATCCTTTTGAAAGCTAGTTTTAAAAGAGAAAACATATTGACAGTAGGAAGTACATTTTAAATAAAAATAAATAACAGTATTTATATTTGAATCTGTTTAGAAATATGTTTACTGTATATGTTTGTCTTTTGAGAAGTTTCTGAAATAATTAGGAGGGCATGTAACAAAAAACAAACCAAACAAAGGGCATGGTTAACCCTGAGTATTTTCAGGTTACAAATCATCTGTCAGATAGCCTCTGACAATGACAAATGATGCCACGTGATTGACAAATGTTGATATTTCTAATATGGTATAGCTAATTGATTTTAAAAACAAAGCAAATTGTCTCTTAGTTAATCAAATGGTTTATACAAGCTTTCAAATGACAGTTATAATGTTGATGGTGTTTAAAAAAATGGTACCAGAGAAACAATCAACTTTTTTTTGTACCATGAATTAGCATTTTATTACAGTCCCTCAATGACTGTATTAAGTAAACTATGTTATATAATTACAAGGAAATCTTAGTGCACCCCTGAGATCTGTGAATGGTGTGGTATCCATTTTATGATTAAAAGCTGGCTTGGGTTTACCTCTTATTTGCATTAGCAGCGTTATCTGCATATTCTGTTCTTTGCTTGTTTGCTTTTTTTGGTTGTTGTTTTTTTACAATATATTTTGGGCCATACAGATTTTGATTTTCAGATCATATGATTCAGATTTTATTTTTTCAGAACCATCACCACAATACACCATTGGAAAAGTAAAAGGGAGGGTGACCAAAGTAGCCATTTATCAGTATTTTATTTGATGTGTTTAGCCGTTGAATGAACGTATTGATATAAGGGCACTGTACACTCCATGTTCAGGAAAACATTAATCAGGTGCAATATTCAAGTGAATATTTAGGTACGAAAGTGTAACAAAACAAACCTTAACATTGTTTTGTTTACAATTCCTCTTTAATTTTAGTATGGACATTATTTTAAGCATTTCTCGTCAGAGATTGTAAACACAGTGGTCACGTGTCAATTGAACCCTGAGCTATCGGATGTGTGAGCACAAAACTGAGATACCATAAAGATTACACCGTGTAACAATTTTTTTTTTTTTTTTGTTCCTGGGTAGTAAGTGTTATTTCCTAATTGCTTATGCCTCAAAAGTATAGAAAATGGCTATTATTCCCCACAAACTTTGCTTTTGTATTTACAGTATAATTGTAAATCTGGAAAAACTACTCACTTCTAAATCTTTTGTAGTCATTTTTGTATTACTTTAGTATAAATACATGTTAATTTGGATTCATATGTTGTTTTTTTCTGACTTTATGTGAACGAAAAGACACACATTTGCCCGTTTTCCCATTGGAAATAGTGATATTTTGAAATATCACTGTCTTGGTCACAAAAGCAAAGTTTGTGGGGAATAATAGCCATTTTCTATACTTTTGAGGCATAAGCAATTAGGAAATAACACTTACTACCCAGGAACAAAAATTGTGTTACATAGTGTTATTGATGGCCGTGTGTCTCTTTAAATCTTTAAATGTTCTTCCAATAGGTTTAGTATTTTATAAGATAATAGGGGGGTCGAAACACTAACATTTCCCCTGTGTACAATACAAATTATAATATACTCTAATTTTTTCAGTAGACCTGGAGGACAAAACTGTAATAGATACAGTTATAGTACTAGACGCAGTGGTAGCGGTCTCTGCTGACTTAATTTTCTATGGTGGTTAGAATTTGATTGATTTTTGAGTCTTGTACTTTGGAGTGAATAGTTTATTTTGTTCTGATTTGTTTGTTTTGAAAATAGGTTTTTCAGAACACTAGGCTTAAATTCTCTGAACACTGGCCCTGTCGGCAGGTGATATATCGGCTCTCTGCAGCTGACTTCCCAGTGTAGACTTCCGTCCCCATTCATTTCTCTCTTTTCTGCTGTTTCTGGGTGTTTTTTATTTACAGATCTTTCTGTGTCCACAGCCTTCTTAGAATCTTCTGGCATATTATTCTCTGCATCCTCTCCCATTTTAGACCCATCCCCAGACATTTCTACTTCAAGAACTCTGGCTGACTGTGGCAGGTTGATATTTTACAGGGCTCGTGTAAGGTTTTAGTTGGTTTATACTGCACGTTTGCTTTAGAGTGTCACAATATTTGTTAATTAAATTAACTTTTTTGCCAGTGATGGACTTAATTATGCAAGGGCCCTTGTACTCAGGCTCTAATTACCACCCTGCTTGGTTCTATTCCTGGCATTCAGGAGCAAAACGTGTTCTCCTACTGCAAAGGAATGTTTTTTTTTTTTTTTTTTTTTTTTTTTAAGCACAATTTGCTGTTTGCTGTACATTGAGATTTGCTGATGTTTTCAATAGCTATCTTGTTGGTTACATTTTGAACTTCCGTATCTGCAACTACAGCCGCTATAATGCAAAGTCAATGAAGATGTTTCATTATTAACTATATCTGACTATAAAAGTATTTATTTAGGAAAGAGGAAATTGTACAGATCAATGGATTAAGCTATCAACCAGTTACAACAAAGCCCAAGGATATGTTATCAGAGGTCAACACAACTTGAACAGTTTGTGACCTACTATTTAATGTTTCATCTAAATGTCTGCCAGAGCAGTAGGGGCACAGAAAACTAGTTATATCACAGCAAACAACAAGGATATGGTTTAATGCCAGCTTCAAAGAACCAACATCCCATTACTGTACAACCAAATCAGATGTTGCAGAAGAATATATATATATATATATATATATATATATATATATATATATATATATATATATATATATATATATATATTACTACAGTATATTCTACAGTATATTCTTGTTAGAGTCACACTAGCAATGTCTGGAAGCACTTAACCTCCTATATCATCAAGTAGTGGTCGATTTCCATAACATGTCCTGATCTTCTTACATTTTGATTAAATCAAACACATAGATGCTACTTTCTCATCTTTTCCTTAATCCTTTCAACATATGTCCGCAATGTATTTGTATGACAAGTGCAGCTGCAAATATGATCCATGGAAAATGCTCAAATATATATGTGTGTGGTTTTTATTTTTTTGGAAGCAGCGACAAGCCTCATGCTTTCAAAACACTATTTATAGTAAAGAACTTCCTTCTCTCCCCCTGCAGAATATAGGTTTAGTTGGAATCAGGCAACAGTGGTTGACCCTAGTCTATTCTTCAAATATTGCTGCTGCAACAAGTGATTGAATTAGCAGTGCCTGCACACAAACTGCATTGCAGTCACATTTAAATTATGTTAAAATACTGCATGGTCATTTTATGGGCCCAGGAACATATGGTTACTGCAGTCCATGGACAAGCATGATTGATTTTTAAACAATTGCTACACAAATAAAGCTGCAGTAGCTATATTTATATTTTACATGTTTAATGTAACAGAACTATAATATTGTTACTACTTGTTAGTAAGATTCTTACGTACATATATATTTGTGAATTTTACTATTATACACTACTCAATAAATGAAAGGAGCAACAAGAATCAAATCTGAGTATTTCAAGTGAGCACTCTTTATAGATTGAAATTAACAGATACAGTAATTGTATTATGTGCAAAACATCACTGACATACATCTAAACACAAGACCCATGGAAATCAAAATGACAATAGGTTTGGTCTGTGGGGATAAATATTTCATGTAGTTTGAAAAATAAATGTCTCAGCAGCGAGTATGGGCTCCTCTGGTGTTGATGCATTCTTTACATTGATGTGGAGGTTACATCTCTAATGACCATGACATCCTAGAAGGTCCCAAAGATGTTCAATGGGATTAAGGTCTGGACTATTTGCTGGTAAGTCTATGACCTCTATAGTCTCCTACTGTAAATCTGTGCAACCTTCAATGCAGTTGTCTCTCTATAGCATAAGTGAGTCCCCTCAAAAATGGTCACATTCAACAATGTTGAATGTTGAACTTTGCCCAGGATGTCTAATTTACAACCCAGTGGTTTGATAACCTGTCTACAATCTGGAAACAACCGAAGGGGTCACACTGAATTGACCAGCTACATGTCTTTGTGTATCACAAAACTCCAGCATTTGAACAGCTCTGGCAGTCTGGACTTCAGTCAGAAATCTTTGCCTGACACCATCTGGCATCATTACAAGTTATGTTTACCACAACAACAACAGTAAACATTATTATCACTTAAACAGCCACTTGCAAAATGCATTTCAACTGCAGTGGCAATTTATTGAACTATACATAAAAGCATCAACTTAGCAAATGCCTTAAATTTTTATGTTACATTTTTAAGTAGTGTTTAAGTTCATTACAAAAAACAGTATCCCTTCCGAGGACGGGGGTGGGGGGGTATGGAAATGTTACTGAAGCTAATGAGGTTGCAAAATTAATTTTAAACCATCCTTTATAAAATATATTAACAGCATTCAACACCACATGATTAGGGAAGCAGTGAAAATGAAATTGAAAATGGATTTTCACTGCTCCAATTATTTTTGTTTAGTGGAACGTTTACTTCTTAAAGGTGCTGTTGCTAAGGTATTTAAATGAATGTTCTTACCTGTTCCATTTTCAATGCTCCCCTTATCATTGAATGCTACCCTGCCAATCACATCAGTGTCTATTTTAAAAGTCTAACCTGGATGCAGGTGAGTTATGGGTGGTATAGCATTTCTTGACTTATGTGGCTTCAAGCTGCATCATTGAAGTTCATTTAATTGTAATTTTTTTGTGAAGAACATCCTGACTTTTGTAGCAGTAAGACATATCTTACCTCACACCTGGGTGCATTGTGAGGTCCGAGGCCCTAGGTGAGACATTTATTTCAAAAATAGCAATTAAAGATGTTACTGACCTCTATGTATATATTATATGAGGTGTCCCCTGTCACATCATTGGTGCTAAGCATTTGCTATCAAGTGCCCAATACATTTGACATTGAGAAAATATACATTAAATAGGTTTGAGGACATACCCAGGGCAGTAAAGGGTTAATTTTGTGTTTGGGTGGTGGTTTGGCAGTCATTGTGTTAAAATTGCTTCTCCCTGCAGGAAAAAAGTTTTTTTTTCTTGTCCCCTTCGATGCAACCTTGAGAATGTGCCTTGAAGGGAGGAAAGAAGCACCCTGATTGGTTGGCCAATAAAAACTTATTCAATTAATCAAATGAATTAATTTGAGCCTGCAGTCAGGCTAGTGTGTGTGAGAAGTGGTGACACATATGAGGTGTGCTACAAGGTTCTGCTCAGTAGTTAAATGGCCTATTATGTTGTAAGCAAAATGGGACAAATGTGCTAAAATCTACCGCTTAGTTGCTGCTTTTCAAGCATTTACTTGTTGATCATCTGCTGACCTGCCACTGGAACATATCTGCTTTAAGCTCTATATATCATTCAACTGTAATGAAACAATACTGAGAGTAAGCAAGTTATATGTCAATCATATGTTATGACTCAAATCTTAGATGTGTGTGATATATTACAAGAACCTTGGAATTCTGACCCTTTGAACTCAACATTAGTAGGGGCCAAAAATGTCACTTGATATAGTGCCCCTTCCTAATGCTATTGTCTGATGTCAATAGGTGCTAAAAATATATACAGTCATTATAGAGCTTTTACACCCACCCCCCAGGGACAGAATCTGTAACAGCCAAATATTGTTTGAGTTTCATTTACTTTGACTTGAATGAAACAACCAGCCATTGCATTGTATGGGAGATGAGAATCATGTGATCATGTGTCTATATGTAACTTGTGCCATGTGTACATTGTTTCAGCTGTTTCAGATATTTGTCTAATAGTATAATTAACAGCCCTCTGTTCTGCTTAAATCTTTTCTTTTTTTCCTACAACCTCCAGTATAGAACCATTGCATTACATGCTTATTAGGTAATTTCCTCTTTCAGAGCTACTTGGCTGGAGCGAAGTCTGTAAATATTTCAAACTTGTACTGTCACAGTCCCAGTTCAAGACACACTTATATTGATTTGCTGCTGATAGAAAGGATGAAGATAAATATCAGATCAATGTTAACAATAAATTGAGCTGGATGAAGCAGGCCCATAAAAAAGTTTTAAAACCTGTACATTATAAAACTTTTTCTCACAAGTCTCGTATTGTTTTCGTATAGTGTTTTGTTTTCCAAAATGTATTTCCTCTCCCTGCATAGCAGGTACTGTATTGCTGTTGCATACTGAGTGAATCTGTGGCAAGACCAATGGACTTCAGAAAGTCGAAGTCAAAATAATATCAGGAAAGCTCAATGATCTAAAGAAATCTGACAAGAAGTTTTATCGAGTTGAAGTTATTAGTTTAACAAGGGGTCTGGCTGGGCTATTCCCCAATTATGTATACATCTTCATTTTTGTATTTAATGGTATGTTGTCGGGGAACATTTTCACAGTAACATAATTTTCTACTGTTCCCACTCTTACTTTCTGTCATTTTTAATTATTATTCTTGCAAGGCTAAATTATAGTAATTTGGTCCCCGGGAACTCAGGCAAAAAGGCATTGCTGTAATTATGCAAAAAGCTGGGATTTGTATGCAACAGATATAGAGTGGTGTATTCAACTGATCTAAACAGCTGCAAATATTAATGCCATCCTTATTTAAATCATTAAAATAACAACCTTCCTATTTTCTTTCCATGTTCACCCAATTATTTTACCCCACTTTCTCCCCAGTTTAGAATATCCAATTACATGTACATTCCCTCTCCACAGCAACTCCCTACAACAGCTCTGTTTACCCTTTTTATTTAATTTTGATTTAATTTTGTTTAATAAATGTGCATGCCAGCGTCTCAATAACCCTTTGACATCCTGTCACGCATGCTTTCAAAAGTTCTTCACAAATTGTTGCAATTGTAAGTGTCGCAATTGCCGGCACTTTTCATACAACTTGTTGTAATATTTGCGAACCCTCATTTGCACTATCCCTGTCCCCTTTTTGCTAATTTATGCAGGAATGCCCATAATTAGATATTCATCTAAGTTTGAACCGCAAAGAAAAACTGCTGCTGCAAAGCATTCTCGAAAAAGTCGCAAATACCATTGCACTTGTTTAGCATATTTCACCCAAGACTTCCGACTCGTTTGCAACTGGTTTGCGATTATTGCGTCAGGCACAACATTTTAGTACATCTACCCCTAAGTCTCCAAAATGGGTTAATATGACTACATCTAATATGCTAACCTTATTTCATATATTTATTTGTAGGTGAGCACCATGCATTCTGATTGCATGATTAAAAGGGACCAGGAACTTTGCCTGGAGAACATCCAACAAGAAAATGGTTTTGATGATCCGACCATAGGTAAGTTTATATTTACCTGTCCATATTTTGTGGTCATGATGAGACAGAGAAAGACAATTCATACTGTGGATGTAGCCTGCATGTAAATATGAGGCTGGGCAGAGCCCTGCTAAAAATGTATAGTTATGATTTGAAAGAATGGATTGTTTGATGTATTTAAAGCAAATTTGTCATGGTGTTATAGTTTGATGTGGTTTGGCAAGCACGGTGTTTGCAGCTCGTCTCTGCCAGACTAAATCTCGTGAGAATGCGTGGTGGGTAGCTAACGAATTATTGACAAATTGTCTGTCGACCACGCATAGTAAAAGTCTCCAGATTGATTAACGTATTGCTAATTTGGAGATAGTCATGTGTATAAAAACACACAGCTTTGGCTGAACAAGGTGGGTGATCAGAGTGGAGGAGCTGAGAGAGCAAAAGAGAGACGTAAAGAAAGAAAATACAATTGCTACGTCATTTTCAGAAGTAGATTGCAAAGGAGTATAAATAATGATTGTGGTTGGATGTGTGGGTTTCCTGACTTAGTTAAGATTTGTATTGATAATAATAATAATAATAATAATAATAATAATAATAATAATAATAATAATAATAATAATAATAATAATACTGCTAAAACGTCTGTGTATCACGATCACCCATCGCCACAGAAAAGGTGTATGCCATTAGTCTGATATCTGTGATTTAACAGTATGACTAATGTACCATTTTCATTGCTACGATAAAGCAATAAAAAATGTTTTTCTAACTAATCCCAACAGCAGGTGGTAAACTTATTATTTTATTTTGTTTTCTTTTTGGATTTTAAAAAGGATGATCTTCTATAAGGCATCTTGTAAAAGATATGGCACGTGATTTTAATACATTGTTATGCTGAGTTAACTGAAGAAAGTGGCAGAGATTCTGCCTTAGATAGAACTATCATACTCTGTCCAAGGTCAAAGTTGGATGCACATATCAGAATAAAAAGATGGCATCTGCAGCATTAGAAACTTCAAATGATGTCAACTTGAAGCACAGGAAATTTTATCGGTACAAATTGTGTTAAGCAGTATTGGAATTTGTCCAAGGCATCTGCTGTTCTTGGAAAGATTTTAATGGCAACTTTACTGTCCTGTGGTGCGGTAGCCTCCTAGCCAAGATGGTATTTCCAGGGAGAGAGACTCAGACACAAAAAGTTTAATACTCTCTTTAATTTAAATAAACACAAAATAAAAACAGACAAAACAGTAACAAAAACACACTTAACAAAACGGCACAAGGTCCAAAACAAAAGATTACATAAAAACTCATGAATGTAAACAAGATGGACAGAACAGCACTGCACACTGTCACAAAACACCAAACTGACACAAGCACACATGCAGTCATAAGATTGGCTTCTTATCATCAGTGTTCATCAGCAGGCACCAATTGCCACCGAACCAGTGACTACTCGGGTCATTTTTGTGCTAGAAGAAGTCACTCTGAAATTATGCAAGTCTTGCCAGAGAAAGAGGAGGACAGAAGACCTCCTTCACACCACATGTCAGTTGATAATCAGCTAAATTAACAAGTTGCCAATGTTTGTTTGTTTCTGAACCAATTTCATGTAATTAAAATCAGAATGTTTGCCTCAACAATGCCTTGAAAATGCCTCAGTAATGCCATGGGGTGGTGGAAAATTAAAAGATGAAGTCCAAATAAAATCTTTATTAATTCACTCATGATCGTTCAAACATAAGAGAAAATGTGTATACAATACCTATCCACAAATTCAACAGTGCAGAAAATGATTAATAACAAACCCTGGGTTGAATATGTTTATTAGTTATTGATTATATTCCCACTGGTGCAAACTTGTTTTGTTTTGCTTGTTCCCTAATTTTGTACTGCCCCACTTTCTGAACTTTTCTCCAAAATGCTATTTTCAAACGTCTTTAACATAGAGCAATCACTTGCACCATTGCCACCTGCTCATATGTATTTCCTTATTTTAGTGCACCTGTTGCTGAGGTTTCATTTTCAGTCTGAAACAAGGAGAAAAATAGTCAATTTAGTCCATTAACAACTAGTTGAGGGAGGTATAAAATGAGGAGCAAGCTATGAAACAGTGTTATGAGTGTGAAGCAGTTTGGACTGAGCACCAAGGTTTTATTTTTAATTTATAAATCACTGCAGTGTTTAACGAAGGACATGAATTTGTTTTCATCTGTTCTGAAATTAGTTTCTGCACGGTGATAGGGAGGGAAATTGGGAAGTTTTGTTAAAACATAGAAACCTCTTTAAGATCATTTTAAAAATAGCACATACGTTGTTTACGCTTTTCATATATCATTTTAAATGACCATATTATATAAAATAATTAATGTGTAACCTTTTTATAACAAAACAAAATATAACCTTTTAACTGCAAGAGACGGTAAAGCCTTGTTATGAGAGTTATATAGCTTAAATACGTTCAATGATAATCGTTTAGACTAGATATTGTTTTCGGTCTTCAAATGTTGCAATGGTTACAGGTATATTATTTTGGAGTGTGGACTCCACTCCTGATTGATGCATTGCAGAGCTTAATAGTCATGTAAGAGGATAAGGATGTGCTAATTATGCACTAATGTCTAGGTAAGTCTGGCTAGTTATTTACATAGGCAATACAATATAATACAAATATGAGAATTAGAAAAGCTGGTACAAGATGGAATACATTTTTTTAATTTTTTTTTGCTTTAAATCCCTAACTTGGTCCCAAACATGTTACCTTAATATAGCCCACTGGTTACTTTAACACAGGCATGGCCAAAGTTGTTCCAACCCTCTTCTAAATTGTTTAATTAAACCTCCATCGAGACCCTCTATTTCATCCTATAATTTTAACTGTTAAACCTGGAGTGGAATTGACCTCCAGGACTGTGATTGTATACCCTTACCTTACCATAATGGTTGCTAATTTGGACTTACACGAAGAATTATTAGCAATGGAAGTGTTACTCATTTCCAGTTTAATAAAGAAAACAAAACAAAGCAAAGCTAAAAATAAAAGTTTACCACACAAATGTCGAGGGCTAGTTGCACTAAAAGGAACATCCCGCTCCAGGAACCAACTACACTACGCAAACCCTCTCTACACTGTTTGGGATCAACATTCCCTAAACTGACCAACTTCTGGGCTCCCAGGAGTCCTAGCATCCTCACAGTGACTCTGGCCTCTTCAGACAGCCTCAGCTGGGCAATGCCTTCACGAGCACCGTCTTGGAGTGGAAGGGTGTCATGTAGTAGTTGTCTCCATGGAGCAGGCGCTCTCCTCCTCGATGTAAACACCTGTTTTTGTAGCATGGCAGTGCGGTCACCTCGAGCTGTGGTGTAGACACCTTTTGAGCTCCGCTCAGCTGCCCAATTAGTTCCTTAGCAACACATCTCCTGTTGTGCATCCCAGCTTAAAAGCACACATGTACCTAAGAACCAGCAACATGATCGCCCTGTTACACATGGTAAACATATAGATATGGTACTTGCTCTTATATCTAGAAATACACATTGTCTCTTCTAGCCAATGATACATTTGACTAAGAAAGGTAACTAAAACTGAAAAGCAACTCCTGAACTCAGTTGCATCACATTACATAGACTAATCAAAAAAATGAAATACACGATTTGAGTTGTATCAAAAAGGAACACGCAGAATTATTATATATTATAAAAACATTGGTTAGGGTTGTATTTTTTTCATGGTAAAAATTACTTATTCCACTGCATTTCATGATCTAAAAAATAGATATTTCATGATTAACCTTAATATGTAATAAAATAGAAAAATAGCATTTACATATTCAAAACTGAGTTATTATACAGTCAGTGTTCCTAAATATTTAAATGCTTACCTGATAAACAGTAAATGTTCAATTGTAGAATGTTTCATTTTTTAAAGACATTCTGCTTTCACCATTTGTGAATTATCAAACAAAGTAATATCATAAATACATTTAAAAATAACATACACATGAAATGTCTCCTTGAACTGGACAGAACAAGCTTTAGCACAAATATTTTCAATCTTGGATGCAGCTGGTATCTTTTTTTGTTGAGGATATTTTAAATTAACTGTGCAGCTCTGTACAATGTGTTGAATCATTTAGTGGATGCAAACTGAACCAGATTAAAGCCAGGTTCCTAGATGGCAAACGCTTGTTGTACTTATGTAATAGAAAATATGTATATTTACACTAGTCTATCAGAAATTGGAATTTTCACAGGGAACTACATATTACACATACATTGGTTGATTTCAACCGTGAAAAAAAAAAAAAGGTGACATGTGTGTGGTGACATTTAAAAAAAAAAGGAAAAATCCAAAGAACATGTCATTTGAAGCCACTTACTCTTTGACACATTTTCATTCAAAGTAAAGACCCTTAAGTTATTAGATCTGTGCTTACTAAATGAAATCTTATAAATTATAGAATTATAAATACAGTAGGTATGTTAAATCTCTAGCTGCCAGATGTATCCCCTTTAAACCTTTAGTGCTAAGTTCTTTGACCACTTTGTTCAATACAAAAAAAAAAAAAATATTCACTGTAAAGCATATGCAAGGTGAAGCTCCTCTAAACGAATGTAGTAATGTGCAGGTGTAGTGCAGATGCTGTGCAGATGCAGTAATCCAATGAAACAAACAGACAACAAAGTACGTGTGAAGTGGTTTGTTTATAACAAGGAGCTTGCAATCCACAGCAATGTGTATTGCACAGTAATGATAAAGAATTGCAGTCCTGTAAATAATATGCACAATAGCAAACACAAGCAGACACAAAACACGGTCCCAAGTCCAGAGTGAGTGCTGTAGTGCTTGTGATGGGGTACAATTTATTACGTGCAACAATGGTGAACAAGTAGTGCAGTGTTGTCCAGTTTTAGTGCTGGCCATGGGCAATAGCTCCCTGTCTAGTCTGATGAATAATGAATGCAGACAGACAAAACAAACAAAACACTCACATTTCTTTATAACAACAATACAGGTACTTCCGGTTTCAGCATAACCATAGCAAGGAACAGATTATGTTGCTTCGTCCACTATTTGTACCGTCACGCATGTCGTTCAATGAATGAATATGTTTCAAAGTGTGGTCTCCCATATGTGGAATTGATGCTAAATCAATGGTGAGGGGCTCAGAAGAGTCTCAGTCCTGCAGGGAGATAGACATACAAATTGAGTCACGTCTACAACCTTTTGCAAACACTATCTAATTGATAAATGACCATCAAAATGTAATTATGGTAATTTCTACATAGACGGTTCACAGGCAGCTTCATGAGAAATGTACTCTAATATAGTCAGATTTTGTTTAAACATACTAATATTGTTAGAATCTTCCCATCCATTAAAAAAAAAAAATTCTTGGGCGCTTTTCTTCACTGAGTGTGACAGACTCTGGTACTACGCTGAAGCATCTCTTCTCTGATCCCTGTCCAATCCCACTCAAAAATCCTCACTGCTACTTGGCTACAGAGCAGCTATGTGATGCATGCCTGCAAAGGCAGTTTCTTGCGCATCATTGGTGCAACTCAGTCTTGAGCATCAAACAAGTCCAAACTACCCAACCATGAAAATGGGTAAAAATATTCTGAAAAATAATAAATATGCATAATATAAAAACTGACGTCCATAGAGTACCGTGTTTATTAATACTTGTGAGGATGGCTGTAAATATGGCTTTGAGGGCTTGTGTGTTATTCAAGATTCATGGAGTATTCTTGTTTTGCTGTCTGTTAATAGACCAGATAATGAAAAGTTTGAGTCTCGTGAATAGTAATCATGGTTCCATTACTGTTGTTTTTATAAAGTGTGAAATAATATAATTCATTGAGATATGACTGCAAAATTACATGTTATTAGAGCATACTAGGCAGCATTTTCTCTCTGAATTCTAGGGATGTTTGCCAATTTACAGATTAGATTTGCTTACTTTTATTTATTCCTTCTTAGTATATGCAGACCTGTATTTATGGTGATGAAACACATCTGGATTCCTAACCTCGCTCATGCATGGTATCCTTTGCTCTGTGGAGGAACCTAATATTGCTCTCTAGATAGGATAAGAAACAGAGCGTTTAAGTATAGATAATTATTTGCCAATTTCAACATGCCTAGGGGTGTTGTTCGTGTTGTAGTGTTTATAAAATGGCAGCTTTCTCACACCCCATCCCTACCGAAGTGTATAGGTGAAGAAAGTATCACATCACCACAGGATCAACTCTATATGATGATTCTATACATTAGCTGTCAGCCACCATACACCTTCGATTTTCAACCAAATTTTTCACATGGTTAGTTTTCAAGGTTGATTATCATAGAACATATTTTAAAATATCTGCAATAAATGATACAGTGCTTCTCCCCAGATTGTAATCACAATACTCTGCTAGAAACGTACCCTTATTTTACATTCCCCAAAGATAGATAGAAGGAGGGCATTGAGATGTTTAGAACTGTCACCTTGGCAACAGGTCAGTAAAGAAGGAAGTGACATCAATACTTTCCTAGCGTATTGGCTGTCAAGTGATTTTTTCACAGACATTTTATAAGTGTGGCAAAGTGGTTTGTAGTGCACAGGTGCAGTGGTGATGCGGTGCTCAGGAATGTAGTTCATGGTGAAAAAGCAGCTCTTTATTTGTTGACAAATAGTAATACCTGGCTCTACACAACGATGTGTATACAGCTCCCGGAGGTTAGCCTTCTATAATGACAAGCACAGACAGTTAGAAACAAACAAATCACTTAACACTCATGGTAATTAATTACTTCTGTTTCCCAAATGGGTCTTTTCAGTAACCATAACTAAGGAACAGATTACATCGTCACATCTCCTGTTATACCCTTAGTCATGCCCCCTGCAACAGCTAGTTCAATCATGTCTCCTCCAATCCATGACTGACACATCGCGTACCGCATTAAGGTGATGACTTCAGGGATTGTGACTGTGATTGTGATTACTAGCAAAATAACACACGGTGTGGTCTTAAATGAAACTTTGGAAGGAATAACATTTGGAAAATATTTGAACTATTTACTAATTACAGCCTACTGCTTAGCAATGGTATATATTTATTAAATGCGGCTGTAAATGAAAAAAAAAAGTTTGACACTGTGATACTGGAACTTGTATATGTATACCTATATGTTTAACCATATAACTAAAATTGTAGCAGTAGTCATTTCATACCTATACGTTTATAAAACAAATTGCACATCATTTGTTTTGGAAAACCAAAGCATCTTAGGCTTTGTAATGCTGTGCATCCATTGTTATCTCCAGGTCTGATCTGGAGCAAAAATGCATCTAATAAATGACATAAGGACTAAACACAATACTAGGAATTTCTCATTTTAAACAGATTTCTGAGATGCATATTTTCAACCATATGTAAGTAACAGATGCAGAGAGGAAATGTATCTTTCAAAGGTCACATAAGAGCACTGAAAATACAAGCAAAATTAACATGCAAAATATTATAGGTAAATCACAGGAGTAATTTTAAGGAAAAAATAATCCTTTGAAAACAGTCCTTATGTCTACAATGGATTCATGTCGATTTTGTCAGAGAATTTGATAAGTTTAAGTAATTATTACAACATAGACCGCCTTTCTTTTTTGACAGTTTTGGTTTTTGGCATATCCCTGCTCGTTAAGAAGTCTGACTGAATAGCAATGGGGCTCACATGCTAGCTGTTACCAAATGTAATAAACCAGAAGATAAAATGAAAATGATCTAACCCTTTGATGATAAGGAGTTTGCATTGTTAGCCTTTCTATAGACAGCCATCAATGTCATTCCTTGTCAAAGTATCATACTACAAAATAATATGTAGGGTATTACAGTCAGGTAATCATGGACCAAAAGGAATTTCTTGACATATTACATATTTTTCTATTTACTGTTTCTAAGGGAACTTGACATCCTTTTTTTATAATTCATTTACCTGGCTTTGTTATTATTATTTTTTTATTTCAACTCAAACAAAGGCAGACAACGTAACACATTGGAAGAATGTACAATACTGATGAATGCTTTGTTGCAGTGTTTTAGGTAGAATTCAGTCAGCGATGGAATGATTTACCTTCTGTTTGCTATTCTATTCATGGCAAGAGAAAAGCTGACATGCTATCTACAATGACTGAACTAGTCCTTGGGAAGAACACACACTACTTGATCTGAATAGCAATGACAATGAATCCTTCACCAGTGCTATATACTCCCTGCTGCACAGGAGGACAAGTTAAGCAATGACTTACTGTAACTGCTATAAGAAAAACACACACCACTAACATGCAAAACTAGTAAAAATAAGGTGTAGTTTATTGCAGTAATATAATCCAAACAGAGTAGCTAGTTCTGGTCTCAGTACACCTAAGCACTGGACACGGGGTTGTGTCATCCTTTACATAAGCGTTTCATCCCTCAAGCACAAGATATGCGCAGCATTTCAAATACAAACAATTTCCATGTATATGCTATTATTAAGCAGATAATAATATGCAGATAAGAAGCAGATAATATAGCATGAGAATGGAAGACAGGACGACATGACTCTAGTTGTTTTTGTCCTTGCACGAAAAAAAAAAATGTTTTCATCAGCGTTATAAAAGTTTTCACCAGAATTATAGGTTACTGTGAGATTCTGTGCAGTTCTGTCTCTGCTTATCCCATGCCCCTGACAGTAAGCTCAGAATAGACATTGTCAAAACTGCACTCACCCCTGACTCACAAGAATAAGAAAATACAGAAACTAATACAAAGATCCTCCACTCTAATGGGTTTTTATATAAACCATTTATTACAGTATAAAATAATCTTACAGTCCCCCCTGAAAACTTTTAAAACCTAACAAAGAAGTTTTCCACATAAATTCACCCACGGATAGCGTTCTATTCCTATCTTAGGTTGTCTGGTCTGTAAATACCAGTTTACCCGTCTTCAGAATATAACCTACTTTCTAACCATTGTGATCGTTCATACATCTGTCGTCTTCTCAGTATTGTCATAGCTTTGTAATATCCTTGAATTAAGCATTTTAGATAGCAAATCATTATGCATATGCACAGTGAAGTAAGTAAACACAGCACTACAGATGCTTTAAACAAATAGTCCCAATATGTGTTAGCAAAATTAGCCTCCATAGTCTCCCCACTGTTTACATAAATCCAAATTTGTTCTTCTAACATCTACTCCTTTCTCATCACTTCAATCAAAGTCAAACCAGTTTAATAACAGTTGCAGATAAAGGGCGACCTAGAACAGAGAACTCGAAGTCATCAGTTGCATTAATCTAAATTTCAACTAGTACGTATGGTAACTGTATATTCCCAATCATGATTCATTGCAAGTGAAATTGATACAAAACGTCTGCTTTGTTATGTTACATTTTAACCAATTTCCCCAATAATATCTGTGATTACTATTCTGGGCTTGAATTAAACATTTACCTGTTTTATTTGTATTCCACTGATAAGTACTTAAAGTACCTATTATTCTGTTAGCTGGGCACATGATTATTCCTACTGACTGACGACACTGTAAGCAAGGACTTACTGTAACTGCTCATTTTAGAGGTGCATGGGGAGAAGAAATATTTATATATAATCCCTTTATATAAGAAATGTCACTTAAAAAGCTTTTTTGTTTTTTGATGATCATATTTTTAGTACTCTAGTCAGTCAGCTACCAAAGTACTCTTTGAAAGGCCATGATAGTTTTATAATGGGGCAGTGACTTAATTCCAAAGCTTTGGAATGCTTCAGAGGATTTCAGCTTCTATCCGTTACAGACTGCTTAGCGGTCTTTCTTGTTTCCTCTTTGCTGATTATTGGGTTTGTTGCATTCAATTTGCTTATCTGGACCTTGCTCAAGCTCAGCTGTTCCCGATTCAGTAAGCAAAAGACTAGCTTGTTTGAATGCCGCTGGTCCAGCTACTTTTTGTTCACTGCAGTACCTTGCTTACTTGCACATCTGCAGTAGCACAACATGCAACCATAGACTTCAGAAAGCTACGATCTAAAATATGCAAAATTGTAGTAGAAAAACAAAAAGGAATACAATATAACATGATTGTAAGACACTGCAGCTTGAACTATTTTTGAAGTAAACACTGCCTAGCCACTTTATTAGGACCTGTATCTAATAATGTCTTGACACAACAACAATACTCTACAGTTTTTACTACAGTATATAACCAAGCATTCTATTTTAAATTGTCTCCTCGCATTGCCTGGGTACTGACAGTGATAAGTCCAGTACAAGACCAATTTTTTTTCTTCTCCATACTGTGCCAGTTCTAGCTCCGTACCTTTGATTTGGTATTTGTATCCTATACTTTTATGGCCAGCGTGCAACACTTTAGAGTTGATGATCCACCTGTTAAAGCACCTGTTAAAGAGTGTACATGCTGAGGATTCAGAAACTGTAAATAACAGCAGATGCTGCAACAGCAGTCTGTTTCTAATGCAGCTCATGCACACTGCTAAATAAAATCATTTGGGATAGAGCCTTGAATCTTCTGAATTGGTCTTGACCATGCAATTGCTGTCACTGCCAAATGTTTCATTACAATAGATTAGATGGTAAATAAATTGTAAATCACCAGCAGAACAGTTCAGTGGAAGCATTGGGGAAATATATATATATATATATATATATATATATATATATATATATATATATATATATATATATATATATATATATATATATATAAAATCTGGATATATATATATATAAAATCTGACATTGAATATAGAGGACTAAAAGGATCGATAACTAAAATAATGCAGACTTCGAATAGTTACAAATTTAAAAAGAAGGACCCTGTAGACATACCAAATTTAACATGCCCACAGGATATCAGAATACCTAACTAATGGCTTTGTTTAATATTATTCATTTTTAGTTATTTTGTTTCTCAGAAATTCGCAGCATGGCCTATTTACGATCAAGGTAGCCTTGATTTAAAACTGCCCTCTGCTGTTCAGACGTGGGAGTGACTGGTAGTATTCCTGAAAGATAAACATTTTAAATGTTATTGTTAAGATTATGATTTAAGTGTTTTTACCAGACAAAGTTTTAACCGTTTAACCACCTTTCCCCAAAAATGCTATAATAAATTAGATCTCTGCTCTCAACAAATAAGCAGGAGTCTGTTTGAAACAAATGTCACAATTTAATAGTTTAAGGGAACCTGGATTAAAATAAGTACGTTAAGAGTCAGGTTTGACGGTTAAGCTTCAGGTTTGTATTACTAAAGCTTTTTTTTTTTTTTTTTTTTTTTTTTTTTTTTTTAGGCCATGTGTTATTACCAGTAGGATTTTTACTAAGGAAGCCAATTGCACTGTTGCCAGTAGGCTGCACAAAATAAATGCCTGATATAAATACTTGTTTATCTTTCTCTAAACTTAATGCCAATAAAGTATAAATATTTATCTTTCTTCAGCCCTGATGTTATGTCTTTTGAGGGGGTTGTTATTGGCAGCAGAATGTGTATTGGTAATACGAAACTCCAAAATGTTGCTTTCAGTATCTTTTCTACTAGTACTAATCACTCCAGTTTGTTTAACCCAAATTAAAATAAAACACAGCAATGTTAACCCCTACTGACAGCGAGCAAATGTTTCTCTTTTTTGGTTTGCTACCTGCATAGGATGTCCTGGGATGTGGGATAACATCACCTGTTGGAAGCCTGCTAAGATTGGGGAAGTTGTTGAAGTCCCTTGTCCAGAGTTCTTTGGAATTGTAGGTTCTGAAGATGGTAAGTAATTAAGCAATAGAGCCTATCAAGGGCGCTAGCGAAAGTCAAGATCATCTACCACACGGTAGAGCGCGCATTGAGAGGGCTCTATTATTATTATTATCTAATTATTTTTGCTAACATTTATTTATTGGGGTCTTACTCTCAGAATAATTTATCTGGACATGTACAATTGTTGAAAAGCCCGTGTAGTATTGAGTCTGACTGGAAACTTGTTGTTGGAGGCGGGGCGTCATTCAAGCAAGCAGGGAATGGATTGGCTGGTGCGGAAAGAACTGAAACAGGGTTGGCAGTTTGACTGGCTGGTTTTGAGGGAGGGTGTTGTTTGGATCCAGCCGATGACAGAATTGTGGACCAATCATGTCTTTCCTGTTGATTTGCTGTCCAGTAGCTGAAAACTGAGTCCCCATTACTGTGTCCTGGCACAGACATGATTTCCCTTGTTTTAGACTAGCGTCAGAAAGTATGTTTAAGTAGCTTTTTATGTTATTAGATTAGTTGTAGATTAGAATGTTAAGGGGAAAGCCGGTATTTATGCGCAGATTATTTTAAAAATGTAATTCACCGTTAAACATTTCAATGTTGCAGCAGGCATCTACGCAAAATAGAAGCCTGCTAGATCTGGAAGCTGATTGGCTGTTTGCACTCAATTGTTTTCTAATACATTTTAAACTGAGAGCTTATTATAATACGTTTGAGATAAACTTTACTTCTGCATCTTATGCATTATGATTTGTTTGTTTTGTTTTTGTTTGTTTTGGAAGATATAGTAACCAAGATTCTTTGCATTCTACAATATATTCACAGCATGGTAGCTAAAAGGAATATTTAAATAGAAAGTGAAGGTATTTACAGAATGATCGTAGCAATTTAAAATATCTGTACATCCTGTGAAATAAGCACAGCACATGTACGTTCAGTAGTATCCTGTTAATATAAGTACAATATGTGGAAAAGAAAGTATACCAAACCTACATTATATCTTTGAATTGTAATCTGTGCAGGTAGTTATAGCTATGGAGTTTGAATAAAAAAAAGAATATTCAATGAACTTCAACACATGCTGTATAATCTATATCTATAACACAATCATAAGACAATATCCTAAGGTAGGCAAAATTGCAGCAAAATGTCTTTATGTATTAATATTTGTTAACCATGGTCAAAAACCAACTTGCGCAATTTTATTTCATTTTTTGTCAGTAAAAGTACAATATTCAGATTTCTGTAGATTAGATCATTTAAATATTGTATGGCACATTATCTTCCCATTACTATATCAAACGTACACTAATTATTATTCTCCAGCTGCCTTTTTTAGGTTACTTCGTCACGTTATGCAGGAGCATTTTGAGTCATATTTAGAACTATTTAAGGATCTGCACCCAGTAATATATGATCTTTGCCATTCAGATAATATCAAACCCCTTTTCAGTGTGTGTTTATTTTGAGCTAATGATACAAGGGGGTTACATTATTTAAAACATGGCCACAATGTATTTTATTTTTTAAATGCATAGAGCCTAACACAACTTTTGCTTGTTTCCCCCTCAGTTCTATACCCAAGTGGATAACTAATACTAGCAAGACATGTTTATTGCAATTCTCTCCCTTGGAAGCATAGTGTCTTTCAATGTGTTTAATGGTTAAATGTAGCTAAGAATAGCAATAACCAATAGTATTCATTTGTGAGTCATGCCTTCATCCAGGCCATACTTAAAATGACTTCACTTTGCAGTTATAAACCAAAGGTAAAAATGTATTTATTATATAACCAAAATATTTGGGATTAGTTAATTTCAAAATAATTTTTATTTATTTATTTAATTATTGCAGAGCCCAGTATTAAATATAAAGGTTAAATCTAATTCAGGTTACATTTACCTAATTTACCTGTGTTTCTATTGCAGACTTTGTACATATCAGCAGGAACTGCTCTGAATATGGCTGGTCAGAACCTTTCCCACATTATTATGATGCGTGTGGTTTTAATGAGAATGAAACCATTCATGAGGTAAACACGCACTTCTAAATGAATCACACTAAATGATGGCAATAACTCTTTTGTCAATCATTGTTAGATATGCCTATTTTCATCTCCAGTACTTCACTTGATTAAAACAGTTTCTCTCTCTTCCTGCATACAGCCTATTAGTTTTCTGAATGTGTCCATGAAGAGATTCTGGGGGTTTTAAATATGTTCTGTATAATTTAGACAGGGAAAAATAGTTTATTTCAATTTCATCTCTAGTGTGGCTAGTTTTCAAAATGCAGAGGGAGAAAATCAAAACGTGTTAATGCATATGAAACGTCTTTGAATAACTCTAAAGGTGTGATCAATGGGCTTGTGTTTTTACTTTTTAAACAAGTTGTGTTAAAAATGCCCCTTCATTTAAGTACTGTACTGTGTCACAGTTTAAGGAACATGCAACAAAAAAATTAATTAAATTTAACAGTAAAAGGAAACATGAAATAAGTGTATATGGAAGTGTGGTTATAGCATATTTTGACCTTAATGAAATAAGTCATGGCTTACCATTACATTACAAATTACAGATGGTATACTTGTTCTTGAGAAATGTAGAAATCATTTGAACTACACGTTCCTTTTGTTTATTTAAAGGATCTGTATTTTGTGTCAGTGAAGGCTCTGTATACAGTTGGATATAGCACATCCCTAATCTCTCTCACGACTGCAATGGCGATTCTGTGTCGTTTCAGGTGAGTAATATATAAATATAGGGGGTATTTCAACGCCTGGTGGTAGGATTGCTACCATTTTTTTATTTATTTTTTTGTAAGGCTTGACCAGAAATCTATAAGATATCCGTTCACTGTGTTTTTAAGGAGTTAACAATTAGAGTATCCCCACCATAACAAATGTTCATTTAATGTATTTCTAATATATTTGTAATATGTAAACTAGGATCTATATCAGCCAAAGTGTTTTTACAGAATTAAGAGCCTATGCACCGAGTTTCACTTATTTGTTCTTGCAGTACACTCCTGTGCATTGGATGATGCTGGCACTTCTAATGTAAAGACACTTTGGGTGATCTAGCCAACATTACATATGGCTATGATAGGCAACGATAACTGAAAAGCTGCTCCTGAACTCATAATCAAGCCCCCTTACATTAATTTATACTAAACTATAATTTTTTTAAATTGATAATGGTACAAATTACTACAGTAACATCTTTAAAGATATCTTCAAAGTAATTGTATCCTATTTCAATGATATGATTGCTTGGGATCTGATTAGTAGTGGCGTCTGACTTTAATAAGCAGGAAGGCTAAATAACAAAAACCTGCTTGTACAGTGCTTTGCAGAATTATTCACCCCCTGCAGAGTTTTCACATTTTGTTGGTACCGGAGCGTACTCCACACTTTCAAATTAGATTTTACATGTAGAATCTACACAAACTACTCCACATTGATCGAGCAAAAACATGCATATAGAATATAAATAAGTAAGATTTACAGAGAAAAACAGATTAATCTCAGTTGCATAAGTATTCAACCCCTTTGTTATTGCTGCCCTAAATCAGCTCAGGTGCAAATGATTTGTTTGAAAGGTCACAAAATTAGTGAAATGGTTTCAGCTTGTGTGTACTCAAAGTGGTTTAACTTGTAGATAATTTCCCTCAGGTATATAAAGACTTTCAAGCTGCAGCTCGCATAGTGATTCATCAAAGGAACCATGAAGACCAAGGAGCTTTCAGAACAAGTAAGGTATAAAGTGGTAGAGAGGCACAGAGCAGGAAAAGGGTACAAGAAAATTTCAAAGGCACTGATTATCCCTCTCAGCACAGTGAAGTCCATCATTAAGAAGTGAAAGATGCATCATACAACCCAGACACTACCCAGATCAGGTCACCGTCCCAAACTGAAGCCAACAATGACATTGATAGATCTGCAAAGTTCTGTGTCTGAGATGGGAGTGGGGAAGCCAGTCCCTACACAAAGCTGGCCTGTATGGACAGGTGGCAAGAAAGGAGCCATAATTCAAAAAGCTTCATCTTAAAGCATGTATGGAGTTTGCAAAAAAGCATGTAGACATGTGGAAAAAAGGTTTTTTGGTCAGACGAAACAAAAATTGAGCTTTTCGGTCTAAATTCTAAGCGTTGCGTCAGGCTCAAACCCAACACTGCACATCACCCAGTCAACACCATCCCAACTGTCAAACATGGTGGTGGCAGCATCATGTTATGACCTGTTTGAGTCAGTCAAGATTCTGAAACTGGGGAGAAAATTTACATTTCAGCAGGACAATGACCCAAAGCACAAAGCCAAAGCCACACTGGAGTGGTTGAACAAGAAGAAAATTAATGTTCTTGAGTGGCCCACTCCAAAATTTATAGCGAGACTTGATGATTGCAGTCCATCAATGATCCCCAACAAACTTATCAGATCTGGAGCAATTTTCCCGTGAAGAATGGGCAAAAATGTCACCATCCTACTGTGCAAAGCTAGTAGTAACCTATCCAAAAAGATTCATAGCAGTAATTGCTGCAAAAGGTGCTTCTACCAAGTACTGACTTAAGGGGCTGAATACTTATGCAACCAGTAAATTTCATTTTGTACATTTTCTTTGCAAGTTTTGCTGACATTAGCCAATATGATTACGTATGGTTTGAAGATGCATGAAACAGGCACTAGAAGCCACAAGAGACAACTGGTTAACACAGATCAGTACTGTTATTACGCTGTGATTATTTTTTACTTTTACAAAAATTACATGTTCACTTAGCCTCCACAGCCTCTTAGCCACAACTGGATCTGATGTTTGTTGAACTGAAAAATATACCAAAATATTTGCATTCCTAGAAATCCATATGATGTTTTGTTCTTCTTTTAGAAAACTTCACTGCACCAGGAATTTCATTCACATGAACCTTTTTGTGTCATTTATTTTACGAGCCATATCAGTTTTCATTAAAGATGGAGTCCTCTATGCTGAAGAGGAGAATAATCACTGTGTATCAACAGTAAGTAAACATGATCCAAATGTACAGCAACATTTGACTGTGTTACTGTGTTCTTAACCATAACTTATTTATTTTTTAATTTTTTTAATAAAATGGCCTTAAGGATTGGTAGCAAATAATGAGAACAGCCTTACCCCTCTTGTAAGTCGGTGCTTCTGTGGGAGAGTAAAAAACAGCAATACTTCCCCCAGAGCCAACTGAAAATAACAAAATAAGATATGTAGGAGGGACAGGTACAACATTATATAAAAGAATACAGAACCACCTATCAAGCATAAGAAATAAAAACAGTAAATTAAACAGCAGTTCAACACTTTAAAGAAATGTACATAACATGAATGACCAACAATTTGTAGCTTAGAAGAAATGTAATTAGATAATGTGCAATACAAAAGCATAAAGGAAAATAAATGGATGCATAGACTCAATACCATGATGCCTAGAGGTTTAAATAGTAAGTAATAGTAGATAATTACATAATGAACTAATTAAATGACATCACAAACAAATTAATATATAAAAATAGAAATAATTGAGTGGAGTTGCATTGGCATCAAAAGCCTATAAGTTCCTCCAGTTTGTTTTTAAACAGACTTTCCCTTGACAAAGGTATGTTAAACATACTGAAACATTGGGAAGTTGTTCAAAGTGACATTACAGTTAAAAAGTAAGGCTGTATTTAATGTATACCCCATAATTTACCATTAAAGTAAGTACAGTATTTATTGAACGTACTCATCACTTTAAGGTAATGTTGCATTTTGCTCACCCAAAATACATTTTACTCACATAGTGTCAAGGAGTGCTGGGGGTGCGGTAGTAGGCCTCCATCACATACAGGGGTTATAGTTTTGTTCAGTGGCTTTCAGCACCCCCGCTATAAAAATTCCTCCAGCGCCTCTGATAGTGTCTACATTGGAAAGTAAATTACTCAATGACCCAAAACCTTATATGGAGCGCTGTGTGTGTAATATGTGTGTGTGTGTGTGTGTGTGTGTGTGTATATATATATATATATATATATATATTATATTATGTAATATATATATATTATAGAGGATATAATATAAATACATTTTTTGTCCTCTGGTATTTCCCTCAGATTGAATGTAAAGCAGTGATGGTGTTTTTCCACTACTGCGTCATGTCAAACTACTTCTGGCTCTTTATTGAAGGGCTCTACCTATTTACCTTGTTGGTGGAGACCTTCTTCCCTGAACGGCGATATTTTTATTGGTACACAATCATTGGATGGGGTAAGACAAGAAAGCTGTTAACATTCTACTTGAGAAATATTTGAAGTGGGAAACATCAGCATTATATATTGTGTATGCTCATGTTTGATTGAAACAATTTGAAACATAAATTACTGTACTGTAATAGACAAACAGTAAAGTAATTTATGTTTCAAATTGTTTCAATCAAACATGAACATACACAATATATAATGCTGGTGTTTCCCACTTCAAATATTTTAATTTATGTATGATTATTTTATTTTACTGTCCCCTTGCCTTTGATGTTTGCATGTATTCTGATTGGTTCAAACTGCAATTACTCAAATACTGTTTGAAGATACCTACACTTTAACTGACAACAAACCCTTAAAATAAACGATCAATTCTATTTTAATGATCTATACTGTATTCTCAATGCTGCTAGTGCTGCTCCACATGAGTGAACCTTTTACCATCACATACATACATATATATAGTGGTTCAATCCAGGGAAGCTTGGGTGGAAGCATTAGTAACAAACTGATTCCAGGGCATTGGTATGCGCCTTGTGCACTTGCGTCCGTCACGTCAACCCAGCGTTATCAAAAGCAGTGTGAAATCAGGTACCCGACCAGCATGACACCAGGTCCTGACCCGTGTAAGTTTTGACCTGGGTAGAGCATGCCAATGTAAAAGGGGCTTTACTTATCCGATCTTGTAAAAGCAAAAGGAATTCATCAGAAATCTGTGTTGCATTATTTTATTTTAACCACAAGAGGGAGCATGATGGTTTGTTTTTCACAGTATTCCCCACATAAACGGCAGACCCTGTTGACTTATTAATGAAAAAAAAAAAAAAAAACTTATATTTACAAATTTTATTTGATAAATGTGCTTAGTCTGTTTTGGTAAATGTAATGATGTTTTGAATACATAGCACCTCTCTAGACTGTTGACTGTTGTTCAAGACAACAGCAGCAGTCTAAAACAATTTCCTGAATAGTGGCTGATTTATGGATACGGCCAAGCGTACAAATGGCTGTCCCATACATTAGAATGCATATAATATGTGCATTGTAAAGCATAATTATCAATATTAAATCTGTGTTCACAGGGACTCCTACTGTTTGTGTCACCACCTGGGCTGTGCTTAGATTACACTTTGATGACAATGGGTAGGTACTTGTTTAGGTATTTTGCCATTGAAAATAATGTATTATATTGTTTGTTATGATACATTTCAGTTTAATAGCCCATGTATCAAACTTAGATAAAACATATAATACTATTAGAATAAATCTTTGCAGTGTGTCACTGCATATGTGTCACTTCTAAAAAGAGAATATTACAGAAATGTGACTGGCCATATTAACCATGGAATCGTGTTATACCATATGACTTGGGTTTTCAATTGTTTTTTTCTCAAAGCACCCTCCAGGCGGTATTGTGTATCTTAAAGTTACAAATACAGTATACTGTGCATTAACACATGTCTCTTGGAATAGTACATTTTAAAAAGGGATAATTAACCAGAAGAAATAATTTACTAAGATAAATAAGATGTATCTTGTATATACATCTATTCATACAGTAATGTGTTGGAGGTGCAATAACCATGCTAGAAAGAGTTAGTTCCAGTGTGTTTGTCAAGTCACTCTTATTGCAATGAGCTGGCTAACGGCTTGCTAATAATAGACAACCCCCCATCCCCACATTGCAATAACACTAAACATACCCCAAAGCACAACAAGAATGATGTACTCTTCTCCTCATTTCTAAGTTGTGTCCAGGGCTTCCAATCAGCTTTTCTTCATTTTTATTGACTATAGTAGGGTGTCCTGTACTGCCACCTATCATCTTTGCACTACTTTCTTTCCCTATATGTGACAGTACATAAATACATACATAAGATACCTGAGGCATCTTCCACTCCAACCTTTGGCACTGTTTTGCTGACACAAGAATTTTGTCCAGTCAGCGCCAGTCAATAGCTGAATCTATGAATAAAATGCTGTGGTTTTGAGTTTTTAAAAAGGGGGACTAGAGACCAGTGAAGTAAAACTGAAAGGGCATTTGAAAACAACATAACCATTTGAAAATAATATAACCATTTTAACCGTTTGATTTCTTACTGAAAAGAAAGACATCATACCTTTATTGTACTGATCTGGTATATTTTTAGCATATACCGACTATACTGCTAGAAGTGATAGAACTTTTTCTCCTGGCGAAAGTATCCAAGTGAAAGTTGAAAAAAGCAACTCCCTTGTTGAGTCATCCTACAGTGTGATGTATGAATGAAAATACCAAAACAAATCAGGATTATGTTGAATATATTGCTGCGGTATGGACAATATAGGATATAGCAAAGGTTAAGTATGTGTTTGTTGTAAACAGTGTAGGGGGATATGTAACAGTTTAACCATGTTTAGTGAAAGACATTTGAAATTTAAATTTTATATTCCATTCCATCACCTCAGACTGTTTTCTTTTTTTAAAGGTGCTGGGATACGAATGAGAACACTGCTCTGTGGTGGGTGATTAAAGGACCTGTTGTTGCTTCGATTATGGTAAGTAATTTAAGAAAAAAAGAAAGAAAAGATATATAATTATTATATAAAATTAATGTTCACTTCTCTGCAGCATAAATTCTATTTTTGAATAAAGGTTAGTTTGTTGTTGAGGTATGTATTTATTTATTTATTTTTGGATAACTTTCTACAGCTAGTGATAGAAAACAACATAATTTAATTACATTAAGTGTTGTAGCTATGTTTATAAAGACAATTTGGAGTATACAAAACCATGAATATAGATTTTTATCATGTTTTCTTTGACAACTCTTATAACGGTTTACTATGGTAAATTTGCACTGTAATTTTGTAGTTTTCTAATGCTTTTCCAGAGTTTACCACTGTTTACTACAGTTTACCATGGTTTGAGTCTGCTTTACCATACCTCTCTTGGATTTACAATGTTTACCAATTTTTAACATGCTTATTACACTTTGCTATGCTTTTACTATGGTAATATTGTTTAAATGAACAACAGCTTTATCTTAATTGTTTTACTTTTAACTGGATAGAGATCACAAAACAACAGCTGGTGACTATGCATGCATTTCTTTCTAGATAAACTTTGTTCTCTTTATTGGAATTATAATTATTCTTGTGCAAAAACTACAATCACCTGACATTGGAGGCAATGAATCCAGCATGTACTTGTAAGTATGACCTATCCAATATTTTATTGTTTCAGGACAACATACACATGAGAAAACTGAAAATACTGTTTATGGAATTTCAGAATTGGTACACAAGGGCCTCATTCACTAAGCATTTTCTACACCGTTTCTTTCTACACTGTTTCTTTCTACACCGTTTCGCAGTGTTTTCGTTTTCTTCTGGTCGAATTAAACATATTTTTCAAATTAACCTTAGTCAGCAATAGCTGTCAACATTTGTTTCAATGAGGTTTAACATATATACTAATGTTGTGCGATTATCCTCGTTACATGTAGCTCGTGAATAATTAAACCTTGATTTTTTTTTTTTTTTCTCATTCACAAATGAGTTCACCAGAGGAAATTGAGTCACTTTCTCCAGGTTGGTTTCACCTACTCGAAGCATGGGGATTTTTGCGAACATTTACTTAAAGGGTTGTGTTTTATCTTTATGTTGCAGTACTTACCATGGCTTTTATGTACTGTACCAGAAGAAGACTTTAGCTACCAAAATTGTGCCAGTAAAGTGCACCTTTACCAAGGGTATTTTTTTTTTTTTTTAAATCTAGAATTAGCACTTTAGACAATAAAATAATCGATAATTATAAACTAAACAGACATCGATTTTAGACTTATGTCAAGAATTAGCTGAGGCCTTACAGTGCCAGACTAGAGAAGCCATGCTTTGTCAGTGAAAAGCAAAGTGATTGAGCAGGTGTCTAAAACCGATACGAAGAGGAGGGCCTTTGACGAAGTGAGAACAATGCTTCGATCCCAGGGAGTGGACAACTTTTTGGTGTATCCAGCTGTACTGAAAGTCAATTATGGAGGGGAGCATCTGTCTTTCACTACTCCTGAAGAGGTCGATTGAAACCCTCTGTGCGCAGGGCCCTGCGCTTCTCATTGCTTAATCCAGATGAAGCGTCGGTATCGATGAACTAGCTTTGCTGCAGATTACTATTTTTCAAATCTCAATGTAGGGAGGTGGAGGCTGGGATTTCGGGGTAGATAAGGCACGGAATTAGTGAGTGAGAGGGAGTACAGATTTTAACTGTGACTTGAGATTTATCATATGCAGAGTGTTCCTTCTAACTCTTTTTATTATCCTAAATTTTTGTAACCATGCTCCCCTCTGTTTCTTTTACTGATTTTGTCATTACTATCCTACTGTCCTATTGGATATTGCTATATGACGAGTCCCGAGTCAGTGAACTTTCTGAAAAAAAGATTGACATTGCATGCTTGCAGGAAACTCATTTGGTTTTAAGTGATGTTGCTTGTTTTCAAAATAAACTACAAGGTAATTGCATATTCCTCTGCTCAGAATAAACATAGTCCATATTCTTGCCAAGAGACAGCTATATCTCAAAATTCGTCTTCAAGTTAATGACTCGGAGGGGAGATTTTGCTATGTGACTACACTGTTGAATAACGTTGAGGTCTGTATTGCTGTTCTCTATGCACCAAATATCTGGTCTTTCAACCAGATGAAACATGCATTTGCCTCACTGGGGAATATCCCTGTTATATTTGGTGGGAGATTTCAATTTGCTGTTCAATCCAGTGTTAGACACAACTTGCCCTTCAGCCACACATTATCCTAAAATTGCTTAATTATTAAACTAATTTATCTCCTTTTCTTATATCTGGTTAAACTGTTTACATGATATTATTTCTTTGGAAAGATGTACGGCTCGGCTACACTTATTCTTTTTTTTTTTTTTTCTCTAACTATTATGTTGTATTTCTGTATTAATGTGACATTTTATTTACTTGTACTGTCTCCCCCTTTCTGTAGTCCCAAAGGGTGGGGAAAACAAAGAATAATAATAAAGATAATTGTTCACACAAAAAAAAAAAAACAATGCTGCTTCCTTTTTTGTTGAACATTAAGGGCAGGATTTTCAAAAAACAGTGTTATTGTATCAAACTTGTGGCATAGTAATGAGAGCTTTAGTAGCAAGTGATTTTCAAACAAAATGTGTTAATTAAATCAATCCATTAATGCTTTGAAATTGAGTAGATGAGGCCGCTAATGAACGCATTTCTCGTTAAAAAACATAATTGTCGCATGTCACGTACATCATTTCCTGTCTCAACGACTAAATAGGGAGAACTCATTAATCAAATTGCATGTTAATGAGATCAAGAAAATTGAATGGAAGCATAATTCGCTGTTATGGAAACTACTAGTGTACAGGGAGGCGGCTCTCCCACCAGCAAGCAGCAGCCAAATGGAAATAAAAAATAATGGGG
The DNA here is from genome assembly GCF_017654505.1 of Polyodon spathula. Lineage (NCBI taxonomy): Eukaryota > Metazoa > Chordata > Actinopteri > Acipenseriformes > Polyodontidae > Polyodon > Polyodon spathula. Next base: position 20,692,914 of record NC_054537.1, on the reverse strand, counting down.
ATATCTATATTGTATATAATTTGTAAACGTCATTTAAAATTGTGCATTTTGTCATGCAGATGGTACAATTATTTAGAACACTTATGAAATGTTGATTTGTGTGGCTTGTGGGTAAAAATCGAACGCAAGCCTGGATTAAATAATAATAATAATAATAATAATAATAATAATAATAATAATATAATAATAATAATAATAATAATAATTAAACCCCACTAGTCATTTTCATGGGATAATTTGACTGTAATCCATCTGTGTATATTGGTTGGAATTTCTTATGTTGGCATCTAATGTTGTATGTATTTTATTTTTAGCATGTACAGTTGTAGGCTGTAAATAAGTAAGTTTGAAGTGCCATTTGTGCCTGCAGTTGTTAGTTATTCTACATGTATAAGATGTATGTAACACTTCCTTGTGTATTCATTAAGCTTTTAAAATTACCATAGAACTCCAGGCTTAATCCAATACGTAATACACAATTTTCTTTATAAATAAACTCGACATGATTACAGTATTATAAGAAAATGTCCCATGCAGAGAAACATGTGAAAGTGAACACTGTACGCAGTGTGTGCTGGTCTGACAGCATTTAGGCAAATTCCATGTCAGTGATCTCGATCACATTCCTAGTGTGTCTGTGTGTCCTTGTATGTTTGTTCTTTGATCTTGTTTGGATTAGACACAGGTGTTAAAGCCAAGGACGCATTACAAATCTGAAATCACCATAAGAAACTTTATTGTAATATCTAATGTGCTTTTTTTTTATAGCAAGATTTCAGTTGTATAATTCAAATAACATCTATAGTAAAGATGAGCTCTCATATGTTTTCAAAATTCAAATAAATTCAAATTGCATTGATAATTTCTTGGTAGTAATATTACACTGGGTGCAAATAACGGTATATCATTTTAGCAATATAAGAATCATTCATGTCAAATGGTTAAAAAGAGTGAATAAATCTCATTCATAACCACAAGTATAGAAAAGGCTAAAATATTTTCATAACTACAAATATTGAATTATCTAGGTAGCCTATTAACTCTGGTCCTGTACATTCTCTATGTATCATTGGTGTCACAGCTGCGGTCTGTTAAATGTCTGTTTCAAGGTGAGTTATGTACTCTTTCATTAATTAAAAGTCTCCTTTTCCAAGTGCAAATTAACTCCTGATTTAAACTATGACAATTAACACAGATTCACTTTTAAATTCCCACACAAACAAAAGAAATAGTCGCAAGAAGCATTGCTCGTTAAGATATTAACATTATTTCGTAAGTCAACATAATTTCGGAAATCACATTAGGACGATTATTTAATAACGAAATAGGCACGATGACCACTCGAAAATGCCAAAATCAACGCTACACACCGATTTCTTGATTACCACTGGAGTTAACATTTACAACCTTTTGAAAATCCTGCCCTTATTATCTTGCCATCTTTTTTTAACTTGAGTTATGTTTCTTTTCATACAAGACACATCATTACTGTTGCTTGTGACCGATTATTTTTCTTTTTCCCTTGGTTCCATCCTGTGAGCCTTATACTTTCTGAATCAATATATATATTTTTTATAATAAGGGACAAGTTCCCCAACCGCACTACAGATTCTTCCATTATAAACCTGGCATCACAGGTTTGGCCTTTTCGAAATATTGTTCTTCCTCCACCTTTTTTTTTTTTTTTTTTTTACCAAAAACTGATAAAAATGGCCGAAAAATGTATATTTTGCCACATTAAATAGAGTAATTTAATTTAATTACCTGCAGAAAATCAGATATATTGGGTTTGTGAATTAGAGGAATTAGGTATGTGAACATTTGTTGAATAAATTGTTAGATTTTTTACAAAGTGAATTTCATTTTAGTGAATGAGGCCAATAGTGCTTCTCATTTAAATATTTATGATTTGTACTAAACATATACTCACAGTACATGTAAATGGGTATTGGTATTCTGGAAAAATAATATATTTATTACTACTTTAATTTGATTATCTTTACAGCATTTGCCATATATAAATATCAAACAGTATCAACAAAATGTTTTTTCCATGTGTATGGTTTTAATAGAATAGGCAATGTTGGTTTTTTGTGGGTTTTTTTTTTGGCTGTTTTACATGTGTATACAGTATAATAGCTTATGTATGTGATTTATGAAAGTGGAGTGCTGTTCATCAGAACTGCCCCTGTAGTAAAATATATTTAGAATTTTGTAGGATCACTTTTTTATCCTTAATTTCAAACACCCATGTATACTTAATAATACTCTTATTTGAATCAAATCTTATATCAGATATGTACAAATTATTCAACTTGTATGCTGCCAAAGCTTACAGTATGCGAAAAGTTGCCTTATATGTATAATTAAAACTATAACCTGTGAAAATTGTAGTGTTATTACTTTTATTATTGATACATTATACATTGACGAGCAAAAAAATATAAGTATTTGGAAGTAGAATCTGCATTCTTCATCATTTCAAAACACATAAAATGATTTGCTAATATTTCATCAACAGGCTGTGCATGACAATGTTGTACTAATTTTAGCTCTAATTTTAATGTTATTACATGTTTGTATATGTTTCAATTGAAAAAAAAAAATATCCACAGTATATATGTCTATAAATGAAAATAATAGCTTAAATGTGTTTCATTGTTGTCCATGTTTGTTTGTATATTGCCCTGAGATATACAGTATGTATAATTATAAACACATGATCTGGGTTTATTGAGCACTTGGACACTATGTCATAATTCTACTCTGTGCCTCATAGAATTAACCTGCTCAATGTTTTTTGAGCCTAATAAAACTTTTGGCAAAATTAATACATTATTATTTTCATTTATAGACATACATACTGTGGATATGTTTTTTTTTTTCAATTAAATGTTAAATATCAAGAGATTTTTTTTTTCAAAAATAATAACTATTATTCTTATTCTTATTACAGTGTGTATGTGTGTGTATATATATATATATATATATATATATATATATATATATATATATATAATTAAATAGTCCCTCGAGTTGTTTGCTGTGTTGCATTTGCTGCCTCCCATTAACAGTTAAAATGTACGTGTCCATTGAACAATGCACAGTACATGTGTATCACATGTACTTCTCAGTGCTGCATCGTACCCAAAGACGGCCCCCGGAACTGAAATAATACTTTTCTCCATGGTGAGAAATTAGCTAGATAACTGCAGAAAGTATTGGACTTGAAGAATAACTCATGTTTATTCTTACTCTAGTCCTGTAGTTTGATGAAAAAGTTTTTTTTTTTTTTTTTTTTTTTTTGCAGGTTATTTTTTAGTTGCTGTAAGCCTACTTGGCATTTCTTCTACAAATTTAGCAAGCATAGGTAGAAAAAAACAGAAACAATTGTATACGACAAAAACCACAGACAAAATGACTGGTTTTGCCTGACAGTTAAACAATCAGTATATTAATGTACTTCACATTATAACACATATTCAGCTGGTTGAAAGAGTTTGCACATATTTCAATTTGTGGAGCTGCCCAATTAGTGTTTGAACAATTTCCAATACTTTCCAACGCAGAATGCATGATATCACCACTTTTTGAAGGTGCTTTAACCTTTCCCTTGCTATCGTTATGAATCTCCATCACATCATTCCACCTGTGCATCCTGTTTTAGTCTTGACAAATGACAATAAAATAAACTCATAAACATGCATTCGGCTAATTTGCGTCATTCCTCCAATCAGTATCTTGCTGGAAAGAAGGGAGAAACATGGGATAGATCATAGGTAGGTATGATTTTCCATATGTTACCAATTAAGGGAGGAAGCGAACGTTGCTATATTGCACTGTCGATGCTGCGTGTTCTGATAAACAGCACTCCACTAAAATGTTCATCAAATGTGCCTCTGTGAAAGAAGAACACACCTCCAGGAATAGCCATTGTCTTGCTGCAAGCATTGTGCCCTGTAGTGCTACAAGAGGTGAAAAAATAATTAGCCCCATTTACAAGAGAACATGAAATACAATGATATCTAATTACTTTTAGCAGTGGATTGCATTAGTCCACATTTCAATTGCTCTCGATAGATAGGTTTGCTCACTTACACAAGTCACTTAAATTAGAAAGACTGACAGAGCTATGTTAAAAGCTAGGGGTGTGCCAAATAATACTAACGAGTATATATAACAAGTAATTTTGCTACTACTTGTTGTTCTGAGATTTTTTTTTTTTTTTAAATCGGCTCCTGGATTCAATAGAGCAGTGATGACTGTCAATCTCAGGTCTCAGAGTCTAGAGTCTAGAGCCAATCCGGGGGAGGAAGGAAGAGGTACCAGTGTGATACAGTCTCTGACACAGTGGAACTAACCATCATTCTGAGGTCAGGCAGACCAAATGTTAAGCTCAGGATCAAATTATTTTCAGAAATATATTACTTTCACTTTGGAAAAGGGATTTCCCAACAACTTTTTTTGAAAAGAATGTTATTTATTACATTATACTTTAAAAAATAATAATAATTTAAGTTGATATTGGGTAAGGTAACTTGGTGATTTTAGCCTTTTTAAAGGTTAGTATATGACTAGTATATAATTTATTTTATCCTCTAACTCCAGGTACTGTGAGCGTCCGTCCTTCATATTATTAGAACGCCCGCCAGCACCGGTGTCTTTTTTTAGTTGTGGTAATCATTATCACATCAACATATTCAAATCACTCTTCCTTATACACAGAAGGGATTCTCTTGACCTGGAAGTGGAAATTATATATGGTTATGTTTGAATCATTGAAGCTGTCCATCTTTGAAGTACACCAAAACAATAATGGCTGTGCCTAAGAGAAGAAAAGTTTTATCGGTTGAGACTGTTGCTCAGATGGTTTCAGAAATTGATAATGAATCAATCTTGTCTGCCTCGGACATCAATTCGGATGAGATACAAGAGTTTCAAGTAAGGGAAATATTGCAAGAACAAATATACTGCTGATATGCCAAACGTATATCCTGAAAGAAAACGGTATGCTAATTTCTTTTACAACCCCTTATATTTGTGGAAGTAAAACAAGAAGTTTTACTTTGCAAAAACTGTCAAAAACGTGTAATTATAGTTTTTGCTTTTTTTTTTTTAGTTATGCTTATTTTAATAAAACAGGCAAAATCTAAATTTTGGAGGTCTAAAGGGTTACAGGTGTCTGTGATGGACTTCACATATTTTTCAATGCTTTTTGGGATCTTTGTCTAGCAAGAACAATCATTTTGTGTGCGGCTAAAAGCTTCTGGAACTGCTCTTGAAAACTGGCTGTTTCCTAGGTGATGAGGATTTCGAGTTGTGGAAGAGTAAGCTGATTCAGGTTGTGAAACTTGCAAAGGCTGCAGGGGGCAGTGGCAATGTGAATGAGGGTGGCGATGCTGCTAGTACTGAGTCTGACACTGATGGTGACAGTAGTTCTTGCACCTTCAGCTTTGTGTTGATTTTTCTACAGAGCAAAAAGAAGTCCACCATCTCAGCAGCAGTCCAACGCAACACGGCCCTTCTTCTAAAAGCTTGTCAGAAAACAAGATTGCCCAGTAGGGTGATCCTAAGCTATATTGGTCACGAAAGGTATCATGCTGGCCTGCACTGGCAGATTTGACCTTCTGATTTATGGTATGTCCACAACGAGTGTCTAGTCTGTGAGAGTATGCAGAACAGCAGGTTATGTTTTTAGTTCACACTGTACCTCACTGGATCCACATCATGTGGAGCAATTCGTTTGCGTAAGAGCACTCACTTTCAAAACATTGCATCATTAGTACAAGTACTGCAGCATCGTCACACCAGTTATTGTTCATGAAAATAGTACTTAGTAGTTTTGTTTGAAAACAGTTAGACAAGACTCATCCTAAAAAAAAGTGTGTTCCTGTCTTCTTTAGAACTGCGAGCCTGTCACCAAAGTTCATGTTTTTGTGAGGCGTTCATTTAATTCAAAACAAATGAAAAACTTTCCAAATACAAGCAAAAACAATATTTCACTTGTCTAGTGCACAAATATTTCTCTCTACATAAAACTCAAAAATAAATGACACATTAGGCCTTTGAAATGCTCAAAATCCTTGTTAAATAAACATTAAACCACTTTCTGGGTGGAAATCAGTGCCAGAGAAGCAATTTAATGGCACTTCTGGTTTTACCATGGTCTATCCGATGATAGCATCCAAGTTAAATCTGAGTATGAGTATTTGTATTGGTTTCTGTGTACGAGTAATGGGTTCTTTGCACACACCCATTAAAACCATTCTTGGAATGCAGAACAACTCGGGCTGAGCTGTTGTAAACTATTCAGATTACTCAAATTACTAATTTTGTTTTTTAAAAGGAGAAAAATCGCTGCTAAAATACAAAACTATATAAAAAAAGTCACAGAAGGTATTTAATATAAGGCATTTTATATTGGTTAGGGGTTTTATTTTATCTTTGGAGAAATTGAAGTTTCTTTTAATGTTAGCTTGCGTAGTTCAGGAGGCGTGCAGCAAGGGGGTTTCCAATTTCTTGTCAATTAGTTCCTATTTACTATTTAAGCCCTGATCACTTACACCTTTGCTGTCTAGCGTTTCGTTTTCCTCCTCCTCCCCTCCTCCACCTTCTCTTACATGCCTTCTCATCGGTCGTCTCTGGGGGGCAAGTGATCATCACTTCCCCGACCTCAGGGCAGGCTTCAGCCTCCCTTGACCTTCAGGGGGGTTCTCACTGTGTGAGTCAGAGCGGACCCCCGGCCACACTCTGTTCTTTCGAGGCTCCTGCGCTTATCTTGCTTCACTCAAGGCTGTTCTATACTCTGTCTCAGTTCAGGACATGGCTACTCATGCTCGAGTCCCATACTAACCTCTATGCCTTATTCTTATCTCAGGTCCCAGGCAGCGTGAAGTCTCTGCCAATTGGGGGTCTAACAAGCGCCCCTTTACAGAAGTCTCAGATGCTGGGTACCTCTCCCTCTCTATCTCTTTTCGTGTCCCAGTCTTTCAGGACAATCTTCCTCTGAGGGGCGGCTCCACGAGTCATAACCCTCGTATATGTTTTCGGTTGCTAGGTCCGTCGGCCCTGAGCTCGTGTCGGCATCGCCGCCCTCAGTCAGTGACCACTTTCTATCCTAGCTTTCATGTCTAGCTTCGCTGGTCTGCTACTAGAGTGGGCCTCACCTGCTCTTCTATCCTAGGTCCGGTCCTTTCTAGCTGGCACTCTGTCCTACTAACCGTTCCCTTCTGCTTCTTCTGCCCTCAGCTCACGCCTCGTGAACCGTTTGAGAAATTGAAGCATCACAAATGGCTAATCAAGCTAAAATGCAATGGTTTGACTGAAACCTTACTGTTACTTCCACTGTAGTAGACCATCATGTTTAAAATGTCCTTCTGAGTTTCAAGATACATTTCAACAATTACTTTTGCAACAAAAAATGTACTCAAAAAAAAAAAAAAGGTCAGTAGCTGAACCTAAAACACAATCTTGGTAAATTTCTTCTCCACTTTGATGTATGATAGTTTAAAAAATATTGTAATAGTTATTAATTGTGAAATGCATTATTTGCCTCCTTGAAATAGATTTAAATAAATACATTTTAGGTTATGTAAATGGGGTTGAAGTGTTTTGGGCTTATGCACTATATATTATATTGAATCATGGGGAATAATTCTGACATCTTAAGAATTCCTCCCAAACATATTATCTTTATTTTCAGCTTGCAGCATAACAAATATACAGCATTTTATTCCTCATTCCATGCCTTTTTAAGAGGGCAGTATATTTTCCATACAACCAGTGCCTTCAAACAAATGTTAACAACTAGTTTTTCCATGTGTTTCTTAATTGATTTGAGTTAACACAATGATCAAAAATGCGATTAATTGATTTTCCACACCTACTAGTAAACGAAGACGGGGAATATAATATATATCATATATATATATATATATATATATATATATATATATATATATATAGATAGATAGATAGATAGATAGATAGATAGATAGATAGATAGATAGATAGATAGATAGATAGATATATAGTCTTTGTTTTATTGTGTTATATTAGCACTTACCTCTGTGTAAAACTTACCTTTTGTAGTTATGTCTTTCATATGTTTATTTACCGGGCTGAAATTTTGATTGAAACAATCAAGCATAACAATCAATGCTTTTAGAATACTGTGAATCAATGTTTATGTGTTCATTTAACACATATCCATCTGTTTGTGTTCACTTTGACCTATTGCTTCTTCTTTCTTTGTTGTTTAAAATAAGGACCTTCTGTCGTCTGTTGCAAGGATTGTGTCAATCAATTTGGTCTCATTTCAGTATTATGTATAATCTTGAAAATGCTAACCTTGTCATATTTAGCAGCTGTGTTCAGAAATGCTACTGTAAGCCTAAGAGGGCTAACCAGCATTCTTGCAAGATGTCAGAACTATCTACCATTACCCTGTAAGTGGAAGTACTTGTCTAACATTTGGTGTTTTTGTGAAGCATGATTATCAGGTTACATTTTCCTGACATTTCCCTTTTTCAATTGCTCATTCTTCACAATGACATCCTTTTTTGTTTAGCATATTTTACCCCCGTTACTATATATGAATTTGCATTTGTCAAAGCACCTATTTTTGAAGATGAATACATGTCTTCCATGTATCATTTCAAAGATAGAGATGGCACTAACAGGCATGGCAGCGTTGCTGCAGATCATCTTAATGATGGTTTCCATCAGGAAATACATTGATAACCAAGAGAAAGAATGCATGATAAAAAGTGAGAGAGATCTGTGTTGCAAATATTGTAGCCGTTCTGTGGTGTGTTTGTACAAATGTGGACTCAGTCTCAATAATGTGAAATTTGGTTGACAACAAAAAATGTTAGAAAAGCATATGTTTATCCACAACATATAATTTGTGGAGACTTGATTACATTTAGATGTACATATTTTAACAGTTATGCCCATATTCTGAATTGTCAAGTTTAGTCAGAACCCCCCCCCCAAAAAAAAAAAAAAAAACAAGAGCACATCTTTAATGCAACCAAATATGTCAGGTTATTTTAGGGTCAATCTCACCACTTATGTTACATTTCTATCTTCTGCCTGGACTACTGGTAATTTTAAATCAAATTGGAATCCAGCCTGTTTACATTAGTAACAGATCAAAAACAAACTTGTTCTAGGACTCTGTCAGCTCTGGTTAGGGGTTGTCTGGTAGGTATTGAAATCTCCAAATTCTTTTGATCGAGAGAGTGACCCTTTCATTGTGCATGTGCAAATGATTTGTAGAGACAAGTGAAACAGAACCTGTCAACAGCCTGCTATCTAGCTGTTAAGCTCACTTTTTATAGTATTCACAACCAAGTCAATGAATACCGGAAATAATCCAGTTGCATAAGATGTACTTTTACAGCCCTGCTCCAGATATGACATCCCCCTCTCTAAGGGTACACCACCATGCCTTTCCAAATCAGACCATGACATACACAAGCTAGAAGTGCCTGCATTGTCCTTTAATTATGTGAATCTTAAAATGTATGTATCATCTTCTATTGCCTTAAACAATCCTACCCAAGGTCTTGTCATGTCCCCTGCCATTATCATCCTTTTATATTCCTGAAAACTTTTACATTTTGTCTTCGATATTGTGTGTGACCTTTGTTAGGTACCCATCCACAACCTATAAAGTATTTTTTCAATGCAAAATCATAATGCATATTGTTCCTATGAATATTATATAAATGTTTATTGTATTGTGCAGTCCTCTTGAAGTTTGTCATTCTATTCATCTTTGTCAAATTGAATGTGTGTGTACATATAACAAAATAATGCCTACAGATAATGCAACACTCAGTCCACATGGTTAGATTATTATAATTTTAGGTAGTATTTGAGATGATAATTTAATTCTTAGACTATCTCATTAAGTGTGAATATCCTGTGTAGTTTTATTTCTTTAGTGGTTAAATGTTATTTTAAAAGCAAGAATATTGTTCATATTATTTTAATATATTAGAACAGTGTTTTAATATAATGTTACGTTTTCATTGATAAAGGCACCATCACAAATGACAGCCTGCTTCACAAACCACAGAATATATATTTTTAATCACGAAGGCTTGTGCCCTGTTGTCACATATATGAAACTTAAAACTAAGAATTAGTGACATGCAAAACCACTGGTATCAAGTCACTGGTAAAATGATTTTTGTAATCACAATATAGCCCTCAGAGGACATTAGTCCACATTACAAAATCACCTCACAATTCGACAGACATGTAATGGGCAGTCTTGGCTTGAGACTGAATGGAGCCATTACTGTATGTGATGTTTGTTCACAAAGCTGGAAGGGCTCTTGTAGGCTGTCTAGACAGCGCCATTATTCCCCACCTCACAAAAAAGTTGCCATCAAGTTAGTGTTGATTGACAACGAATGATTGGCAAGAGGTATACTTGTCCTATTGTTGCCTGTGGTTGAATGGATCACCCATTTCCAAATACCCATTTCCATTTTTATCATCCTCTCAAAGAGAGAAAAAAAACACCCCAGCTGCAAGCCATTCATTTAATGTGATTCTCTTGTTTTACCAGGAGACTGGCCCGCTCAACTCTTCTGCTGATCCCACTTTTTGGAATTCACTACACAGTGTTTGCCTTTTCCCCCGAGAATGTGAGTAAAAAGGAACGGCTCGTCTTTGAACTTGGTCTCGGATCATTTCAGGTGAGTACGAACTGCTTTCAATAAATGATGTGAATAATACTGTAAGTAGGAGTGTGACTTTAATGTACACCATTTGTATACTACCATTTTTGCTGGTGTGGAGTTGACTTTTCAGTAAGAGTAAAGAGGAACATTCTATTGACAGATTTACACCTTTGTTGCCCACGAACAAGCAAACTTATATTATATATGAAAAATGTTTACTATTTAAAACCGAGTAGGAATGCAACAGACCACACAAAATCTAGAACTAGGCAATTCTTATAAGTGTATAATTTACCACAAGTTATGCAAATTCTCGCTGAGACTAGAACTAGTGGTCTTGGTCAGCATGTCCTGGTTTTAAAGTGAATGTACCTTATACACTAGGCCTTCTGTCATATCTCTACATTTTTTTAATCGTTCCCTTGATGAATTGATGGTTCGGAAATGCTGGTTGGGCTGCTTAAGGATCCTTCACTAATGAGGAGGGTAATTTTAACATTCAGAGCATGGTTGGGGTCTCCAAGTGTTGTCCAAGGCATTGTACACAGCGTTTGTTGTCCAAGGCATTGTACAGAGTTTTAAGCTTTTGAAAAATAAATCAATACTGTTTCCAGTGTGTGATTTCTGTTTTGTTTTGTTTAGGGGTTTGTTGTTGCAGTTCTGTATTGTTTTCTGAATGGGGAGGTAAGACCAACCATTTATCTTCCTTTGTTTTACCTACAGCAGGTTCACAGTTGAATCTCTACATTGATCAAACAGACATCTGCAGGTTCATTACTGGTTAATAATGAGCCTTAGACTAGTCAGAGTTTCATTACCACACAAACACTCAATATTCTGTCTGAAGTCCATTTATGGAAACAAAGAGGCTTATAGCACTACAAAGCCTTCATAGCAGATCAATTTATAGTGTTTACCTGACATTCTCTTAATTCAAAATCCATAGTATTGTAATCCCTATTGTATTGGTATATCTATAACAACAAAGTGAGTGTTTTTGAGTTTACTGTTTACAAATGTGATCACAAAGGGTTTGAATATTGATTTAGATAAAAATGAAAATAAACATGTTCTAAATTATTCTTAAACAAAACGTATTAAAAGTGACAGGGATCTGTTTTACAAATAGTATAGCTATTCTGAAGTATATTTGTAGTTCACAAAAGTAGATTTAGTCTCAATAATGTGAAATTTTGTTGTCTAAAAAAACTTAAAAATGTGAGAAAAGGAATTAGTACTAACATTTTGTTAATGTAGTTTTAAAAAAAATGAAATTGCAAACATTCGCATAAGGAACCTTTTATTATTCGCCTCATTCCTTAGTTTGGCAATGTTGACAATTGTGAATCAGCGTGCACCTCTACAGCTAAGTACATTAAAAAATGACCTTTTCAAGTTTCTCCCTAAAGGTGCAGTCAGAAATAAAGAGGAAATGGAGGAGCTGGAAAGTCAACCGGTACTTTGCTGTGGATTTGAAACATCGTCATCCGTCACTGGCGAGCAGCGGAGTGAACGGGGGGACGCAACTGTCAATTCTGAGCAAGAGCAGCTCTCAGATTCGGATGTCGAGCATAAATGCGGAGAACCTGCCGACATGAAGTGTTAAAGGGTTCCACTGTAAATCAGTCCTGCAAGAAGTAAAAGCTGGCAGCACCACAATCCTGGTGCCTAAGAGTGAGATGAACAAGAAAGAGTAAAGAAAGGATAATTAATGTATATATCATACTATTAAAAGATACATCTCATTTTATGAAATTCTGCACTCAGATTAAATTCATCTAATTTCAGGTGATGTAATGTGTGTAAGAAATTAATATTGTGTGTTATGTGGTGTGCAGTCATCAAACACTAGCTTACATTCTCTTAAGATGCAGAATCAAAACATTTCTGAATGTTTCTACAAATGCATATTATGAATTTACAAAAATGATCAGAACCACTAAGTCTGGTAGACATAGCCAGTTTTGTTTTCAAATGTGAAATGAGAAACCTGTTACCTAAATATCAGTGGGTTAGTTTGTTTGCACACCTTAACCTTTCTTGCCAACATAACCTGGACCTTAGCATCTGTAAATACATATTTCTGAAGGGGAATTGCTTAATTATACACTGCTTTCAATATAAACAAAATTTGTTTTTTTGTTCTCCTTTGTATGTACTGTGGATAGAAGTGTTAAAGAAGAAATGTGTTTTTTCTCCTAGTTTCTAGAAAAAAAAAAAAAAAAAACACACATATTAACCTGTCTGATTAAGTAGTTGGCAAGCTTGCAGTAAATGTTCTGACTTTAAGACAGTTGTAATAAATGTACTGACTTTAAGCCATGTCTAGAAAGACTACCATTTTCAGCTTGACTATAGCTTGGAGCCTATAAAAATACAAAACCAACAACACAATTGTATGACAGATCAGCAAATAATTTTTACGGTGATTTGTGTGTATTTCTACAAGCTACAAGAACGACAAACCCAGTCAGAGAAATGCTTGTTTGCTATTGAAGCCAATATACTACAGATATCAATAAAGGTATTTGAACAGTTAAAAATATCAGCTGAGTTTATTGTGGATATGACCATATATATATATATATATATATATATATATATATATATATATATATATATATATATATATATATATATTACTATAAAAACGTGTACATACTAGTGTCATTGTAATAATGTAGCAGAAACAATTTCTGCTTATGATGTTTTATTCAACAGAAGCAACAAACATTCAACAATTTTAAATGTATAGTTTTGGTCTTTGCAGGGCATATCTGTGCAGTATATAGCACTGTGTCTAAATGACTAACAATGTGCCTGTTGAATGTGTTATACTGTATTAATCAGGAGAGAAAAGTAGCAGGAGGCTGTGGTTCAAAGTGCTGACTTTAAGTGGTATTGGACTTGTAGTGATCTATTTTAATGAACTAAACGGTGGTGGATTTAAAAACCACCCCCAATTTAAACCAGCTATATAACGAGGGTAGTGAGATCAGACACAGAAAAAAATAAGTCAACAAATAATGTAACTGTAAAATACATTTGTTGTTCAGTATTGCTTTACAGATTTTGTATAAAAAAGGGCAAATACTCGATGCTGCAGGGGAAACTAAATAACGCACCAGCAGTAACTACTGTATTGCAAAACAAAATGGTATTAGCAAAGCAAAAGTAAAAATAAAAAATAAAAAAACAGTGACTTACTTTTGTTGTTAAATACAGTAACATACCCTGCAGACAGCCAGTTCACCTCTGGAAAGGATTCAGTTACTTTTTCCTGCTTCTTCTTATGCATGTCTATGTTCTGAAAGATGTGCATCATACTGTGACTTGCCAGCTTTCAAATCACATGCAACATTCACTTGTTAGCTTCACTATTCACTCGCTCAACAGCTTTCAGCTTTTCTTCAAAAGACACATCCTTTCATTTCAACATTTCTGTCCTGCAAATGTATGCAGCCAGATTACATTTTTCATTTATTCACATTAAGCTCCAAGCAGCAAAATGTTCAACTGTCAAAAGTTCACAATAGTCTGATGGAGGTATTTCTTATTCCGAGGCATGATCAGTTTGTTTCTAGTGATATTTTAAGGACTGTTGAAAAGGGCAGCCAATTCCAGGACCACAATACATCTCAGTTTAGAGGCACTATATATCGAGAGGCGGGTGTATTAGCACTTTAATTATATGTTTATCCAGCATGGATTTTATAAACTTTGCTGTATAAAATTCAAATACAGTGACATGGTTTGAAAAATCTGGTTTACACATTTTAGGATGTAAATAATGATCTGCAACTGTTAAAATGATTCAAATAGATTTCAGTGTCTGGAACAAGCTGTAATGTAAAGGGGCGCTTTGCCAAAAATATTTCTTATGATTATTGATCATGAGATCTTCTGTAAATAGTATGTAGATGTGTGTGTTTATGTGACATCCATATGGCACTCTGACCTGACTTTAAAACAAATGCTACTGGAGTCCAATCTGTAGAGTTGGTTTCAAGCAAAATGTGTTCTGCATTTTCTTTTAAGATAATAGTGAGGTAGCTGCATATAATTATTTACCTTTAGTATTTACTGTTTCTTTTAAACTTTAAATTTAAAGTAATTTAGTTTCTTTGTATGACTTTGTGAATGGATTCTTTTCTGTAAGGAATGATAACCAGAGCTGTGATTTTAGTAATTGGTGATTGTTTGTTTATTTGTTTGCTGTGCGCATTGTTTATTGAATGTGGATATTAATGTTTTATTTTACCAAGGGGAAGTGCTTTTTCTCTGTGACATTAGTAAACAGTTACAGATAACAGTAACATAGCCTCGCAGTGTTTCACAGATATTACTAGAATGAATCTTTACTGCACATATTGCTCTTCATTCTAAATTCCTGGAATGGAAGAATGTATAGAAGTGTGTAGGCCATTAGAATGAGGATTTTGCTCAAACTAGTCAGAAGATTTAAGTTACTTCCCATTGTGTTTATACAAATGATTTTTCCCTTTCAAACATTTTGCCCAGAAAATCGGTCATTTTCTTAATTTTCTTATTTTAGTTCCCAAAGTGCCTTTTGGTGAAAGTGTGGAATTCAATGGTATTCGTTAAGTGTAATTTTGGTGAATATTTTGGTTTTCTGAGTAATATGTTAAACCTAAACCATACAATAGAGCCAAGTGATTTAATATACTTCAACAATATAATAAACCAAGAGGCCTTTCCAAATGTTTCAGACCATAGCTAAAGAACTTGACTTTCAACAGCCTCATACCTCCCTTTTAATTGATAAAGCTGATGGAAATGTGTCACCATGTGCATTTATACATAATAATGTTAAACTGCATTTAAAGACAAACATTTGTAGAGCATGTTGTGATAACCCTTTGCAATGTCAATGTTAGTACCTTTTGATTACAAAACCTTTTTGCTCACTTTGTAAAATCCAGAATTAGTTAAAAAAGACAAGTCCCTGGGCCAAATTGTTACAATAATTCTACTAATTTAATAAAGCCTTGTCTCTCATGCATTAATAAATCTGTTGTCTCGTACAAGCATAGGGATTATAAAGCATGGCAGGTGGAGGTTGGTTTATAGGCAGATTAACAGTCACAATATATGCAGAATGCATACAATTTTATTCTTTCAATGGTATAGGGACACCTGGTCATAGTAACAGAAGTAACAGAAACTATATTCATGTAATAAATATATTTTGTTTGGTTGAAGTAAATCATGACTTGATTTGGCCTGTGATGAGGTCAGATGCTTCTATTGGGAGCAATTATTTATTTAGAGCTAGTTTAATCAGAATTGAAGAGTTTTCATACCAGTCAGGCGTTTTTTTTGTTGCATTACTCAGCAAAGGTTGTATGTTGACATTGTTGTATAAATATCCTATATGAGTAAATGTGACTTCTATTATTTAACAAACACACACACACACACACACACACACACACACACACACACACACACACACACACACACACATCGGTTTCGTGCGCACTAGTACTATCCAACAAATGTAATTGATAATGCTTTGTGGAATGCAATATTCTAAAGAAGTAAAGTGTTATTTATGCTTTTATTTTACTGCTTGTTGAAATAAATTGGTCTAGTACTAGTGGTTTTGTTGCTGTATGTGAATATTACAAAAATGTACATATGTCAGATTGGTCAATACAAGTTAAGGCCAACATTAGGCTACTATTTCAATGTGTTCAATAATGGGGTGACAATAGATGCAGGTAACTCAAAGATGTGATACTGTTGTAAATCTACAGCCTAAACGTTACCATATATAGACAGCAGCATGCATCTATGGTGTTCTACTGACTTTTCTGATAACTGTGCTGTCTTAATTACTAAATTGTGTTTACAAAGATTTTTAACAGCAGTTGTTTACATTATTCTTTTGTTTGGATATGCAAAGGGGACTCATTTAATCAACATATATTTAGTTATAGAAAAACACAAATCCATGCAAAAAACATAAAAATATGGATCCATTTTACTTATTCGATTGATGCTGAAAGTGTTGGGGAGCAAAAAACACATCTCTTGTATTTTAGAGCTACGATTCAGGAGTCCAGATAGGAATGTAAACCACCAGTGATGCACAGTAATAACTAATTACTGTGTATGCATTTAATAATTCTGCTGTACATTAATTCTTGTTTATTCACGATAGTACACACAAACCAGCAACCATAGTAAGTTTAAAACCATAGAAAATGACCCGTGTTCAAACTGTTCAGTTAAAACTACAATAGTTAGGCATCATCAACTGGGTGTTCTGTTTTGATAAAAAATGACAGATAAGTCCACTTGCATATTGCATGATTTCATACAAATAAACAGATTTTCCCCACAAATTACCAGGTATTACACAGTTCTGTAAATGCACTTGACTGCCATCGCTGATTGTTAAAGGTTGTTGGTTCTTGAGAATAGAGTAGGGAATCAAAATCCAAAATATTTAGGTTATTTTTTAATTGTATTTTTTAAACTTTGTTTCTCCCTTTTTATAAACAGTACAGTCATATTTAATAATAAATGGAAAATAACATTGATTTTTGTACTGTGAATATAATATTTACTTTTAACACCACAAATTTAATATTATTGTGGTTCCACTTCAATTGGCTCACCTTGAGATATGAAAACAAAACAGCATTAATCAATACTGTATTATATTTGAAAACGAGCATTAATCCATTATGTACTAGATTGCTTGTTTTTAATTAAAGTACAACTGAATTGAAAATGTTGCTAGTGTAATATAAACTTGGTAATACTAAAATAAACATAATGAATTCAATCACAGACATTTCCACTAGAAGTCTTTCCCCAGGTCTTCAATGCTACAATAAAGATCGTGGCTACATTTACAACAATTTCAGGCAGCTAAAGCGATATGTTCCTTTCCCATAATTCATTATGTTGTCACATGCGTATTCAATTTATTTATTTATTGTTAAGTGCGTGATAAAAAGAGGTACGACCACGTTTTTATTTTTGTTTTTATCATATTTGCTTTAAAAATTGTGTACTGCACCATTCGCAATGTCACACGATAATGACACAAAATCTTCATATGACTACAACAAGAACACAAAGAAATTTCATTCCAAAATCCTCACTTAACTTAAATGCGTGCGCACACAGGCACTTGACAGGGTGATGTAATTCATGTTTATTTAAAACAATGCTCTTACAGTTGTAGGTTTATTTAAATTTTCTTTTTCTGGTAGTACAGGCTTTCATTAACACTCACTTTGCAGAGTTTTCTTTTTTTTTTTCTCTGTAAAATATATAACAGTAATGATGTGCTGATCTAGTGTTTGCATACCTTAATTGAGCATTGGATCCTAAACAGCAAGTATTTAAATGCATACAAATATATCAGTGAGGTGTTGCCAGATAGTCATTTTAGATTTCTTTTGTATAAGTCTTTTACACATGAAAAGGAATCAACCAGCGCCTTGAAATATAATTGCCCAGTCATAAAGCCCTAATTTAAACATTTAAAAATTGTTGTAATCTAAGTAGATTGTTTGCTCAACTTGTTTATGGGGTTGTAGCAATGAGTGGTATACATTATCTTAGAAGCTGCCAATGCCTACAGTACCCCTTCCAGATTGATGATATTCAACCTGCAATCTTCCTGTATGATGTCAACATTTGTAACAAGTAGGATTTTGTACATTTTATAAGGAGAACAGGTGGTACAGTTGTAAAATAGGTGCTTTATAAACCCAATGTTGAGCATTCAATTCCAATCTCTACCTTTCCCCCAATAATAATCATTTTAACACAGGCAATGCAAGCTTGAACCTTATATATAATATATCCAAAAAGCAAATTTGTTCTTATTTGTCATTTTATTTAGAAGACTGTGCTGTACTTTTTGTTTTGCTATATGTTTAACAGTGCAGTTTTTATATTTATTTTACTGTACCATCAACTTTTACTTGTAATCACTGTAGAGTTGCATTGCCCCGCCTGCACAACACAGACAAGTTTGTTTTAAACCCTCCAAAAATGCATGAAATCGAACCTTTCATCGTATTAAAAAGATACACCAATAGCGTACCACTCCATTTTTTCCATTGTAAAAGACAGATTCTCCAAGAAATTTACTCCAAATTGTCATTAGCACATTGTTTCAGGGTGGACACAACATTGATCACAATTATTCTAAGAAAAAATAGTTTAGAAACTTTACTGGGGTGCGTTCTTTCTTTCTGAAAACAACATGCTGAAGACCTTTGGCAATCTGGTTCTTTTAGTCTAAACTTTTGTCATTAAATGTACTATAAACCACTTTAAAGAAACCCAGAATTAGAAAGCATACATTTTAGCAACAAAGGACTGTAAAAATGTATTTTTTGCATTGTATGTAATAGCTATTTAGCAATACTATGCCTTTGTACTGTTTCAGATTTAAGGACTGAAAATCATATTGTTATGTGTATACTGTAACAACGTCTGTATAGGCTAATGTTACTAATGATTTTAAATACAAAGGGTGCTTCTTCATATACCATTTTGTTCATTTTGATTGAAGTACATTTAAACATTAAATATTTCCAAGCAGTTGGGCATAAATGCATGAAGCCGTTAATTGAAAAGTCTATTTGCATTATGTACTCTAATCTCCCCTTGTCAAGTGTCAAAATGGTAGCATGTTTATTCAGATGTTTGTTAAGGTTAGGGACTGGCTGGTATAGAACAGCAAATAATCACCTACTGTTGGGCAATGAGGCCCTGAATCTGTCTCTACACTGTGTATGTCAGTTTATATTGGTTGTATCAACTGTAACTTGAATATGTATATGTAAGCAATTAACCAATTAAATTAACCATTTCTACTGGTAACAACCAAACAGAAACACAAACAGTGAATGGTAATGTGGATAATTCTTGATGTTATATTTTAAAAGTTGAATGTATTTCATGAATAGACAATGAATTTAGCAATGCTTTTCTCTGTTACGCAGGGATTGTTTGCCTGCTGTTTTTTCACCGTGATGTAAATGTGTATTTGTTTGAGGTATCTATTACAAGTTTTGTACATTATTTAAATTATGCCTTCAATTGCATTAAATGTTTTGACAGTGGAAATTTGACTCGCAGTTCATTGTTTAAAGGAATGGCCTGCTCACACTTGGTTAATTTGGGTTCCCTTTCAATTCGAAAATAACCATCAAGGTATGGGATATTGCCGTCAGGGACTAGGATTGGCTGAGCTTTATAGCAAAGCTGCCGATAGTCCTCCGTGCGAGCTGACGTGTAAGCCTGCCCCCCTGGGAGCTTACTATACACAGCGCATGGAGACTCTCTTCCTCTTTTGCTTTCAGCCTTTGTAGGACTTTGAGCTGGTAAGTTCTCTCTGAGAGATTTACTTCCACTGATTGTACTCGACAGCCTTGAGCTTGAGCAGCTGGCTACCGCCCCTTCTCTGAGTTTATTTCGGTGTTCGCTCCTTTGAGCATATATATATATATATATATATATATATATATATATATATATATATATATATATATATATATTATGAGAATTTCACTTAAACGATATGCTTCGAGTGCTTCATGCTTTGCTTCGGCATTGCGTTCTTTCTGCGTTGGCCCTCCGTCTTCCTTCTTCTTATTCATATTATTATTATATATATATATTTTTTGTTGGGTTTTTTGCTTTGTCTATTCTTCCCCAGGTACTGAATAGAATTTAGAGGACAAGCTGCCCGCCTGTAAGGCCACGCAATTTTACAGCCTCGGTCTCGCTCCACGCCAGACAAGGAGTTTAGCCTGCTACTGCAGCCACTCCTAAAACTACCACCCGCGGATTGTGTACATCTCACTGCATGGTCGCTATCTTCGGTAGCTACGCTACAATATTCTGCACTCAGTGCAGCTGCAGTTCCTCAAAAAAAATAAAATAAATAGTACTCTTTTTACACTCGCTTTGGCGTTTCTAGCGTCAGCGCCTCGGCGCTTTGGAGTAGCACTTCGGCGCTTTGTGCTTAGTGCCTCGGCACTTGGGGCTTGGTGCACGCACCTCGACGTTCAGCGCTTCGGCGCTCGGCACTCGGTGCATCGACGCTCGGTGCACGCACCTCGACACTCGGCGCTTTGACGCTCGACGCTCGGCGCTTTGACGCTCGACGCTCGGTGCTCGATGCACGCACCTCGACTCTCAGTGCTTCGACGCTCGACGTTCAGCGCTTCGGCACACGACGCTCGGTGCATCGATGCTCGGCACTCGTGCCTCGACGCTTCCGCGTTTGACGCTTGGCGCATGCACCTTGACGCTCCTGCGATCGATGCTCAGTGCATTAATACCTCGAAGCTCGGTGCACGCACCTCCACGCTCGGCACTTCGACACTCGGTGCATGCACCTCGACGCTCAACGCACCCGCGCTCGACGCTCATTACATAGACGCCTCGACGCTCTGTGCACACACCTCGATGCTCGGCACATCGACGATCGGCGCACGCACCTCGACGCTCGATGCTTCCGCGTTCAACTCTCGATGCTCCCACGTTCAACGCTCGATGCTTCCACGTTCGACGCTTGGAGCATCAACGCCTTGACGCTCGATAGACGCACCTCGATGCTCGGCTCCTCGATGCTCTGCACACGCAGCACACGCACCTCGAAGATCGACGCTTCGCCGTTCGACGCTCAGTGCATTGACGCCTCGACGCTCGGTGCAATGATCATGGCACACACCTTAATGTTCACGACGCGTCCCATCATTGACATGTCTGGGTTTCGCCGTTGCCAAAATTGCAGGCAAGCGACCAGCATGAAGACCGTGTGGCGTGCCTGGGACCAGAGCACGCCGCGTCTGCCTTGGCAAACAGATCATTTTGCACACTGTGTGCTAACTTTCAGCAGTGCAGTCTTCGCCAGAGGGCAAGGAAAGCAGTGGGGAGCCACTCTCCCTCCTCTGGATCGTCTTACACTATGTCTGCTCCACTGTCATCTACAGCGACTCTGACTGTAAAACTGCAGCTATCCAGGAGCCCCTCCCAGCTTACAGCTGGTCAGAGATCCCCAGATCGTAGACGTCCTCTGGGACGCTCTCGTAACCTGTCTATCTGACCCAGAGGCCCCTCCCCTCGCAGGGAAATCCCTCGTCGTTCACGGTCTTGCTCCGTGTCACCCCGTCATAGGGGACGCTCTTGTTCCCCTCGTCGGGACAGACATTATAGGGAAAAGTCAGGCATGGCAGAGCTCACGTCTAACATGTCCCAGTGACGTGATGATAGGTCAGCAATCGCTACTCATGTCACTGACAAAGATGGCACCACAGGCCACTGATGCACAGGTTGGGCCGACAGCCATCCAACCTGCTCTGCCCGCCCCAGTTGCCCAACAACCCCAAGGGGTTTGGGACATAGATGCCATCTCCAGGGATGCTTCAGAAGGGGAGCCCCTCGTTGAGGAGGACACTGTGAAAACTGAGCTAACCTCTCACAACTCAGAACAAGACAATGAGTCGGAGGTGCTAGACACCAATGATCCCTTGTGGTCACTGGTGGATTGAGTGGCCAGCCGTAGAATTACCTCGGTGGTCACTGTTTGAGTCGCCGTCTGTGCGGTCTCCACAGCCCAGGACGCTCCCAGCCTTCCCTGATTTTATTAAGGAGGTGCAGTCCACCTGGGGGGCCCCAGCTTCTTCACTGGCAACTTCGCGGAAGGCTTCCGCATTTGCCATGCAGGGAGCGAATGAGGCGGGACTGGCATCCTTCCTACCAGTCGATGTCGCCTTCACGGCCCTAGTGAAGACACCGATGCTCTCGGGCCTAACTAAAGACCCTGCATGTCCTAACAGACAGTGCAGGACCACGGAGGTTCATTTAAAGAAGGGCTATTCAGTGGCTACAGAGGTAGTTAGATTGTCCAACGTGGCCAGCCTCCTTTCAGTCTACCAGGCGTCTCTGGTGAAAGATCTTCCAGAACACCTTTCGGCGTCTCTGAGGGCGGAATTGGCGCTGGTCGCTCAATTTCTCGTCAAGATAGCCCAGCTGAAAGCTCAGGCCCAGGACAGGAGTATTGTGTCCCCGGTAGTTGCCAGAAGGCAGCTCTGGCTCTCACAGGTGAGAGTTCAAGAGTCTGACAAGGCCCCATTATTAGATGCTCCCTTCACACTGGGGCACACGTTTGGCCCAGCGGTGGAGGAGATGCTACAGCGCTCTGCTAAAGCCTGGGAGGCATCTCAGAAGATGGCGAAGATGTGGCCACATAAGCCCTTCCAGCCTAAGCGCCAACAGGAGCATCAGTGACATAGAACACCACCACAGCACCTACCGCGGCCATGGGGTGCTAAGACACCTCCTTCAGCTGCAGCAGCACACGATCAGCCTCCTTTTACCGGACCGCAGCGCGGAGGGTGGCGCCCTAAGGGAGGTGGAAGACCATGGACCCGCGGTTCTGGTCAGCCTCCTCGCGAACGAGCGCAGCCAAAACAGCCCTGATATCTTCAGGCAGCTGTTAACCCACCCCTACAATGTCCCACAGCTCCAGTTCTGGCAACAATGCACCAATGACATCTGGATGCGCAAGACTATATCCACCGGGTACACCCTTCAGTTCCGGTTAAAACCTCCCCCCTTCAGGGGGGTGGTCGTAACTGAGGTGAAGGACTCGGTTCAGTCCTCAGGCGTTGCTCAGGAAGCGT
Source organism: Polyodon spathula (assembly GCF_017654505.1). Classification (NCBI taxonomy): domain Eukaryota; kingdom Metazoa; phylum Chordata; class Actinopteri; order Acipenseriformes; family Polyodontidae; genus Polyodon; species Polyodon spathula. The sequence continues at coordinate 20,669,525 of NC_054537.1, read as the reverse complement.
GCCATTCAACAATTAGACCCTGCTCTGTTCGACCAGGGGTTCTACTCCAAATACTTCCTAGTGCCCAAGAAGGACAGCGGGTTCCGCCCTATTTTAGATCTGTGAGTACTGAACAAATACCTGCGGGTGTTAACATTTAGGATGCTTACGCACAGGCACGTCATCCAGTCTGTCCGACACGGCGACTGGTTCACCACCGTGGACCTGACAGATGCGTATTTTCACGTCCCCATCTGCCCGGGTCACAGGAAGTATCTGCACTTCGCATTTCAGAGCAGAGTGTACAAGTTTTGTGTCCTCCCATTCGGCCTGTCACTAGCTCCTCGAACCTTTTCAAAATGTATGGACGCTATTCTAGCTCCTTTGCGGGCTCAAGGCGTCCGACTGCTGAACTATTAGACGACTGGCTCGTCTGCGTGCAGTAAAAAGAGCAGCTGGAACTGCACACAAGGATGGTTACAGACCATCTTCAGCGGCTAGGTCTGAAGATCAATTCAGAAAAGAGCCGCCTCGTGCCAAGCCAACAGACCGAGTTTTTGGGTCTGCATCTGGACTCAGTGTCCATGGAAGCGACCCTGTCAACACAAAGAGTTGCCTCCCTGCAGCGATGTCTCTCCCTATTCAAGTTGAGACAAACAGTCAAGCATGGAGCTGTGCCAGCGCATGCTGGGGTTGATGGCTGCCGCCTCGCAAGCCCTTCCCTTGGGCTTATTACACCAGAGACCTCTACAGGCCTGGTTCAATGCCTTCGCATTGCATCCACGGAGAGACAAACACCTCAGGTTGATGGTATCCCGAACCTGCTGGGAAGCACTACGCTGGTGAAAAGTTCCGTTAAACATCCACCAGGGCGTGCGCTTGGGTCCCATCTTCCAGAGGGAGGTGGTTACGACTGACGCTTCCAACCAAGGTTGGGGAGCAGTCTAGAATGGCTCAGGGACCCGCGGAGTGTGGTCAGGACCCTGGAGGTCAGCCCACATCAACGCTCTGGAGCTCAGAGCAGTGGACCTTGCCCTTCGACACTTCTTGCCAGTACTTCTAGGCAAACACATGTTGGTGCGGTCAAACACCATGGTTGTGGTGTATATCAAATGCCAGGGTGGCCTACGGTCACCTCTTCTTCATCGGATGATAGCACGACTGTTGCTATGGGCACAGCCGCGTTTGACCTCTCTGCGCGCGGTTCACCTACCGGGCAGAGTCAATTATGCAGCGGATCTCCTATCCAGAGGAGGCCCTCTTCGCGAGAGACCACGCATTGCCCTCTATGGTTCTGGGTGAGGGACCTCGACAGCCCCCTAGAAGTTGATACATTGGCTCACGAATGGCCGCCAGGGCTCCTATATGCATTTCCACCGATTCCGATGCTCCCCGCCTTCTTAGAGAAGGTCAGGGTAGAGCAAGCGACAGTGATCCTGGTTGCTCCTCGGTGGCCTCGGAGGATATGGTTTCCAAGCTTGGTGCAGTTGTTACATGGTCAGCCGCGGTAGCGTCCCCTGAGAGCAGACCTACTATCCCAGGCCGAAGAATGGCTTTGGCACCCGAACCCCAAACTCATGCAGCTATGGGCTTGGCCCCTGAACAGGAGCGACTGTCAGCCTTAGGGCTTTCGACAGCAGTGATTTCGACCATTCAGAGTGCTAGAGCGCCCTCTACTAGGTCTCAGTATACAAGTGGCAGTTGTTCCAAGATTGGAACCTAGATGTACTGCCTATGCAGTTGCGTTATGACGTAAGCCTGTCCTTCTGCCTAGAATCCTCCCTTGCGACGGCTTGGGTGCACTGTTCCCATACCTTGATGGTTATTTTCAAATTGAAAGGGAACTATAGGTTGCGGATGCCTGAAAGAGAAAATAACCATCAAGCTGCGAGGTCGAACTCTCTGCGCGGTGCATATTGTAAGCTCCCAGGGGGGCAGGCTTACATGTCAGCTCGCGCGGAGGCCTATCGGCAGCTTTGCTATAAAGCTCAGCCAATCCTACTGCCTGACGGCAATATCCCATGCCTTGATGATTATTTTCTCTTTCAGGGAACCGTGGATGCATTCACAACCTACCGTTCTTCTGTAATTGAGTGAGGTTTGGTTCTTTTGGAACCATACTGTATATGAATAAACTCTGTTCTCTTCAGAATTAAATTAGACTTAAACCTCTTCAAACAATGTGATCCTTAAATGACTCGTCTTGGGTATCTATAATTACTGAACATTTCTATTTCTTGAAACAGCAATTTTTATCTTATCAAATCCTACAGTAAGCAAGGTTGTGCTTAGCCAGGAAATAGAAGAGATATTTCCAAAGGCACATTAAGCAAGTTATACTAAGGAGCATGATCCTACAGTAAAAGGCCACAATCAACCTATACCTGAATATACTACATGCTTAATTATACCACGGCACAGTCCAAATTAGTATGGTGATGCGGGTTAAACAAGTTATTGGTACAGTAATATACAATGAGGCACTACGCTTTGCACTGTTTAGTTTAAAAACGTGTTTTTATAGTTTTTTATACTTGAGGATATTTTCACTTTAAATACATGTTTCCAAATCCCATGTAAAACCCTGGTTAATCCTCTTAAGTGGGTGTTTTCTTTGTCTGTTCTGCCAACATTTTAATATTGAAAGAATATCCCCCCATTTCCTGTCAAAATGTGATTATAAGGAAAATTGAATAATACAAATAAATAAATACAAATTAGCGATTCATTTGACTTTAATAATGCAAATAAATACAAGTATCATGGTTAAATTGACAAATACCTACATAAATAAATCACAATGTAATTTATGTAAATACTTCTCACATTACAGGAATAGGAAAGTGTTGTATTCATAACATGTTTTTGGAAACAAATGAATCAACTGCAGAATCGCCATAGCAAGTTAATAAAATAACACTCACTTCTACAGGAGGAAAATATAATTTTATCATAAATATACTGCACATATAGTCACAAAAAATATCTTCTTGCATTTCTAGTTTATTATTATTGTTTTTTCACATATGTAACAATTTTAACAAAACAGTCAGTTTGCTAATTTCCCTACAATACTTACACAAATACAAAAGAATAAAGAAGGATTTCTCAACAGCTGTTCATGGAATGGTACCATTTTCCCTTTTATTAGGTATGTTGGAAACTAAACATTATACTGGAAGATACATTTGATCACTGAAGACTGAACACTAGCAACACTAACATAGACATGTAAATATCAAGCCAAAACAGAAAAAAAAAAATAGGAAAACACATTTGCTCCATCTTGTTCACAGATATGACACAAGTTAGAAACTGTCCTACTTTATAACATTGAACTTCCTACTGTACCTACTGAGACCCAATATAGCAGAAAAAGGTTTGGGAGAGCTTTGTTGTGATTTGATTGGCCGTTAAACGTCACATTGTAGGATGGGGTGAAGAATAATACTTACAAATAGATCATTTTAATGTCTGTGTAGTGTTGTGTGCCAATACAATTTAAATATGTAACTTGCTTTAATCTAGATTATTAACAGAAAGATAGACTAAGACATATTCTTCTAAATATATTTTTGGTTTTCTGTTGCTCTAATACTTATAACAATCGACTATAGTGTCACTGTTTTCAGATTCCTAAGGCTTTGCAAACTAGTTTATATTATAAGGTAATAAGTTATGCGTATTTTACCTCACTGTTTTGGCAAGTGGGCTGTGCCTGCTCCAACTGTACGAACTCCCTATATAGAAGTGATATCCTTATTATATAACAAAAACAAAGATTGTACTTGTGAACGTCTATTAAATATAAAAAAAATAAATAACTTTTACTATTTCAAATGTTAAATAAATATGATGATATTTATACACAGCAGAAGATGTATTGGGATTTTGACAAATCTTGTGTGATTGAGAATCGTTTTTTCAAATTGAAATTACTTGCATACATATCTGTTTGAATAGACCCTTGGCCTTGTGTAGACCCTACTCCTTGTACCCGAACTAAGCCTACAAAACATTTTCATTCTCTCTATGTGAATATACTTTTAAAATAAGTTATAATTCTGTGTCCTTGAAAGCCACCTTATTGACAACATGGGACACTTACAGTATGTATCTACAGTAGTAGCATTGCCAATGTAAAAGTACACCAGCAATTACTGGTGCTATTGTAAACAAGAAAATGAGTGGATGAACAACCTCCCTGCTATTATATTAATAGTCATGGCTTGTTGCTTTTTTTTTTTTTTTGCTATTTTTGTGGTCAAGCATAAATGATACTTTTACAAATAATTAAAACAGAACAAGCTTCCCACACCTACTCACTGATGTCTTATACAGTCTTTTCACATCAAGTGTATTTAGTCATTAATCATAAGCTTGCATTTCCACTAACAAACACATTCTTCCATGTACAGTAGCACTGCTCCTTTAAAAGAAAGGTCACAGCACACACAGCGACCAAGAAACCTGTACTGGAAATGTGCATTGCAATGTTTCATTTCAGAGAAAAGAAGAATTTACTTCAACAGACCACTTAGGAATCATTCATTCATGTTGGAAGGTGGTGATCAGGGTACACCGTCTGTTGAATGGATATTAAACTCTGCTACATGAGATCACAGATTTACTGTTTTACACACGCAGTATGGTAACAAGAAATCTGGGTTAGGAATTCAATCAGCCAATCAGCACTATAACATAACATAATCACAAAGATATTGGTAATTGTGGTGAGTATGTCTGTGTGCAAATTGGGGGATCTTAACTCTTTCAACACCTGCAGGCCTGGCTGTATACTGGCACATTGCTCCAGTGATGTGGGAAATAATTCCAATCAAGTCAGTAGACTAATCAAATATAAAAACAGAAACATAATCTGAACTACGAAGGCAATTGGTGTGTTCAGTAGTGCTTCAGGATGGTGGCACATTTGGTATGAAAGCAACTTTGTGCTTTGATTTAAGGAGTCCAGTCTCCTCTCTGATCCATTGCCGTAAGGTAGGCTAAGGAAGGGTTGTGATGAATCAGTTTTGCGTCATGTTTTGTATCATTTACGGTACTAACAGCACGCGCAAAGAAGCTGTCAGCGCGCAGAGTGAAATTAAAGTTTGCTTGCAAATGCTTTTTTTTTTTTTTTTTTTAAACTCTTTAGAAAAACTTCCTTGATAACAGCAGAGGAAGTTCAGGTGATAGCAATGAGCGATCATATACTGTATATGCAAAAAAAGACTACAGCAGGCAGTGAGCGATCATATACTGTATATGCAAAAAAAGACTACAGCAGGCAGTTTTCAAAAATCTGCTATGGTGTCAATAGGAAAAGTTGATTCATTGTAAGTATACAAAGTGTTCAGAAATGATACACCGAATAGGCTAACACTGCTTCTAAAACAGAAACTATGAGCAACACTGACATAAAGAACATTTCTGAATTCCTAAAAATTTCTTGTAGGAAATCGGTGTGCTGACTGCCCCTTACTCACGGGTGCTTTTTATTGCATGCAATTTGTTTTAGCGTCATATATTTTTAAAAAAAATCATGGTATTTTTATTTTGTTTCAAAGAGCATTATGTAAAGAAATGTTTTAAAGCTAAAAACTGAAATGCACATCATACAAGACTAAAAAGTGCGGCGGTGTTGTTTATTTTTTGACAAATATTTCTGTTTTTTCTTGGATGTGTATGCAAAAACAAATGAGGTACATCCTTCCAAAAGTCCACAAAACAAAATTCAATGTACAGTCATATTTATCAGACCACAAATACTGGTTAAGAACACGCATTGCCCTAAATATTTACCTTTTTTTTTGTTCCAGAATGCATATAAAATGACCCAATCTTAATAAATTGCTGGTAATTTACTTTAGACATTTAAAATAATATTGATTGGTGGGAAAAATGGAAAAAAAAATCTATCTTTTAATTATTTTTAAAGCCTTTCCTTAGCCATACCTTAAGACCTTAATGAGTTTGTTATGTGCACACGTGTCCACTAGGAATTGAACTTGGAGCCCAGAAAACATTTCACAAAGGCACTCAACACAAATTTTGTCAAGAACCGCTGATTTCATATAAGACATACCAATTCATGCATCCACCTGGTCCCCCAAACAAGTAATATCTTAAAAATGGCATAGCACAATGCGTTGCACATATAGCACATGGCTTTAGGTGGCCAACCAAATGTACGTCACACAGAGGAAATACAGTTGTGGTATCTAGATGGTCTTCTTTTAGGGCTAAGTTTTTCAAGTTCAGTATGCTGAGACACGAAATTCACAGTGCTGCTGTCTGAGGACAAGGTTCTGCGTTTCTGTTTAAAACTCAAATGTCCCTCGCCGTGCCACCTTTCTAAACGTTTCTTCAGTTCTGCCTGAACCTGAAACAACATAATAAAGTATTCTACTGATGGACCCCTAGATAAGATAAGAGCATTGTTCAGTTAACTGAGTAACATCCTGATTTTATTTATACAAGAAATCATATTTGCAGTGAATTTGTATTTGCTCTACAGGTCTCCAATGTGGTGTTTTGAAAGATATTCATAATAAAACATGACATCTGAGATTTCAAGAGCTAAAAGAAAGTTGTCAGCGTTCTTGTCTGTTACACTTGTACTTCCTTGGTTATTTCACTTGTGTCTTCTGGGTCAAAGCACATTCCAGGCCAAAAACACCACAGTCATTAGGGGAAGCAACTGGTTGGTTACTAACAGTAAAGGGGAGAGGGGAGGGGAGAGGAGGAGAGGGGAGGGAGAGAATAGGAAGGGAGGAAGGGATAGACGGGAAGGGAGGGGGTTCACTCTATCGGAAATGAACATGAAAGTGCAAGACAGAAAACATGGTCTGAAAACATCAATTTGAAAAATGAAAATGAAATGACGTGTTTGCTAAAAGATTTCAAAACTAAAAGGTCTGAGACCTACATAGTGAACAGATGCTCATGACCTGGGAATTTCCTGTAATTATTTTGTCAGCTACTTTAATTCAGGTTGAATTGCACATGTTTAAAGTTGCAGTGCTTTTCTATCTGGAAAAGTGAAAGGAGGGAAGCTGTACAATTATCACTGGGTTATGTAAAAGAGTCTTCCCACAGCCAGGAATTGAAGAGTGCAAGAGTGCCTTGTTGTAAATTATTTAAATGCCTTGTAGTGAAAAGGTTTAGTCACTAGGTGTCACTGTTTACAGCTTAATTAGCAGCAGCACAATAGTAAGTACTACCCATCAATTCCCCAACTTTATAAAGACAATGAACAACAGTGATGCCTTACAGCTAATTAACTTGTCAATGTATGAAATTATCTAATGCATTAATATTGTTGTTTAGATTTGCTTTGTATCATTGTCTGTTTCAATCAACACATCCAAGTACACATTTCAAATTGTTTCAACATATACTATAGGCAGAAAACAAAATAATAACACAAAATTGTGTTTACAGTTTAGTACACTGATTGGGCTAGGCCAATGTATATGAACACTGGTACAGCTATCTGGTTACTTACCTCTCCGTTCAAGAAACAATAAAGTAAAGCCACAAAAAAACCCTGAAAGAGAAAAATAAAATAAGCAAACCAAGAATATCTCCAATAAATACACTTACTAGAAATGCCTTACTACAAAACAACTTAATCCAACGCACTTAGGGGTAGATGTAAGGATACGCACAGTGATGGCCGGGCGCAAAACCCCCATAATTCGGCGTATGTAACGAACCATGTTCACCTGCCGTTCTGCAGCCCCTATCAAATTTTCACTTTGCCATCATTAATCCAGTAAAATTATATTGAAATGCATTCAAATTAGGAAAACAGCATGGAACTGGGTGGGATCATTATAATTATAAACATATTATAAACATATTATAAACATTATAATTATGTAAGGATGCTGAGACACTTGGCTCTTGTTGAGGAGAGGTAGGAACATGTTCGAAACGAAGAATATTAATATGACCCCTCATATTCAATGTTTGGGATGCCGGAGGATGCTTTGCTAAAGCGTTATCGTCTCGCTCCGCAGGTCATCCAAGAACTAATAGCTGAATTTAGGGATGAGCTAGACCTGTTAATCTAGGGACTGCTATCCCTGCACATGTGAAAGTGCGGTGTTCTCTGCACTCCTTAGCCTCTGGTTCCTTTCAGACCACAGTTGGAATGTCTGGAGGGATAGCCCAATCCACCTTTTCCAGAGTGCAAAGCAAATGTCTGGATGTTATGCTGAAAAGGACAGACCAATATATATATATATATATATATATATATATATATATATATATATATATATATATATATAATTTCCTAAAGACACTAGCATAACTGATGTTTGCTGAGGCTTTTTCAAACAACTCTGATTCATGCTCAGTGACCTCTAAAACTGTTCATTTCTTTTCCGTGCCAAGAGAACCTTGCTGCCCTTCCTCTGACATACTTTTTTTTGTTTGAATTTTCGTGCTCCACAAATGTCATACAGATATTACTGCTCTCTGTACTCCTAACTCTTCAAATGCGGCCGCTAAATAGACTGATGTGCTCAATGAGACAGATCATTATTTGTGTGTGCTGAGTAATTTGCATTGCTCTTAAGCTTGCATAGGTTGCAGTGCAAAATAATTCCCTTGCCACAATGCAATTAGAACTGTGCATCTGCAATTATTTGCACTGTGCCTATATTTACATCTACCCCTTAATGCATTGCAATATTATCAGTGGCCCACTTTTATTTAGGTTTATGCTCCAGGTATTTCATATGAAAAGTTGCTGTTGCTTCCTGGCAGTTCCTCACTGTAGCTGTTGTAGTTCACACTAATTCTAATCATCTAACTGCAACCAGACTTACAGAGCTGACTTAATTTACAATAACAGTTTGTAAACTAAGTAATACATATTTTTATTTTATCCACAAAGATTTTATTACCAACAGACAAATCATAAAACATGATTCTGAAAACAACTAGATTTAAACTATTTTGCAAAAACAACAACAGGTATTCCGGTTTACATATCTTTAAAGATAAACATAGCATTAAAGCTTCAGGATATTTATTTTATTTTTTAAATTTTGACAACAGACATTATCTAATACTTGTGAGTCATAGACCCATAACAGGATGCAATCATTGTGTGGGTGGATATGTACCGAGACTTAATACAAATATTTTCTTAATTAAGAAAATCACGCTGTACCTTGTGGCACAAGATTTTTAGAGTGCAACAATTATCTTTTCTACTCATCAGTAATGAGTGGATGCTAATATACAAAGACATGCTCTCCTGGTTCAGCTTTCATTCATTCTTTAACTGCAATATGCACATACTTTAAATCTGTGAACAACTTTCGTGTTGTTTATTGAAAGTGACTGCTAATAGGTTAATTATACCTTGATTATGACTCCCAACACGTGTATTATAATACAAGAGGAAGTTCCTGTGTCCTGATTTCAAAGTTCCATAAACTTTGCGTTTCATAAGGTTTTGTTTGTTTGTCTTGTTTTGGGTTTTTTTTTACACTTTCTTATTTTTATTTTTTTACACATTCCTGCTTTCCTTCAACACTGAAGGATTGAGCTGGTTCTGGTTGGAAGAGCAGTGTTTGGAAAACAGCCAGAACTGAGGAGCAATGTAAGTTAACCCAGTATATAGTGTGGGTAAAATGGCCTTGGTTACCTGAAAAGAGCCTAATCCAAGCTCAATATATAATCTTGCATCTATTCCAGTGTTTTCTGGGAAGAATGCGAAGACAATATAGTGAACTCCAAGCAGTGGAATGAGAAGCAGAGTTGATTTTGCAAGCCTCCTAAAACAACAACAAAAAGGATTTTCTATATTAAAATGACCATAGCTCACTACAGTATTGTACCAAACATAGATTTCAGAGTCACGCAAGAAACAAGAAAGTAATTAGTAACTTGAGACTGGGTTCATTTGAATTACCTACACAGTAGAATTCACAACATAATGTAGGGATCAAGATGCTCATTCTAACAGGATACTAAAGTCAAATATGCTTGCTGCTGTCTGTTCTTTGTTAAATAATCTTGTTAGCATTGTACAAAACAGCACTTTGTCACCATAAGTCAGTTTTCTTTTGGCCTCATAGCTAGCAAGAATCAAGCATCCACTGGTCGAACAGCTTCTTGTTCTAAGATTTATTATGTGCTCAGGAAACAGTGAATAAGACTTATACAGCTTCAGTAAAAAATGAAAAAATGATTTAGCTCTAATTACAGTTTGTCTTGTGTGTGAGTAGTTTTTATTACTGCATTTAAAAATAGTGTAATTAAAAGAGAATTCAAATTGCATTCAGAAACAAAAACAAGATCTGAGCCCAACTTTGTACAAATATCCTTAGGAAATAAAAGTATACTTACATAAAGTGGCTTGAATCATTCCCTCCCACAGCTGGTGTCTTCAGCTTCTGTACCAGTATTCTGATAATGTTCACAAATATAACAAAGTTGACCTGGAGAAAAAAAAGAGATACACGTAAGACAAGTAAAAGCAGATCTAACAAACTTGTATTGAAGGCTGATCGCACGCTGCAGGTGCTTCCATATCTAAGACTGCACAAATGACTTTAATTTCCAATATTTAAAACATTGCAATGGAATGAATGTCAGCAGTATTTTACTTTACAGTCACAAACATTCTTACAGATGATTACCTGCCTGTTGATAACTTCTTTTTTTTTGAGTTAGACAGGGAAAGAAGATTATTTAAAAGTAGTACTTTAAAATGACTCACAAAAACTGCAAAAAGTATTGGGCACCTGATGATCCACCAAACTGTAATATCTTCATTGTCATCCCAGCATCTACAAAAGGGGAATCAACAAAATCCAGTCACATCAACACTGATCACAACACAATCAGTAACATTTACTGCTCTAAAAACAAGTCTAATAGGAACACTTTTAGTAGCCACCAGACTTTACTGCAGGAGCTGACTTAGCTACCAAAACACACAAACACAATCATACTGTATAGCAGTATTATGTTATCCCCGCAGTCTCATCATCTGAAAACTTATTTCTTCATGAAATTGTAGGCCGTTTTTAGATGCTACACAAATCTAGTTGTTGTTGTTAATGCTAGACAAAAAACTCAAATGACCGTAAGCATTTATACATTTTTTTTCTTTAATAAAATAATGTCTGAACAAATCCTAGATGTAATTACATCAAGCCTGAAAAGACTAGAATAACTGTGTTTTCACCAAAGGGTCAGTTAATATTACAGTTACTGTAGCTTTATTTTTTGTTCAGATTTATATCACATGGCTCAGTTCAGACCATCATAGCAGCATTATTTAAACATGTTCAAATGGTTTCGAAACAACCAAGGCTTATTAGAAACTTTTCTATAAGGCGAGGCAAAGTAATAATGTTAATTAGAAACAGGTACATATCAGCCTAATAATAAGGAATAATGCATTATCTTGGTAGCCCACAGTTTAGTGAACCCAGCTTGTTAATCTTCCAATTGGAAGTGGCTTGTAAACTGCAGTTTAGAGGTCCCATACTATTATTATCACTTTAGGTAGATTAGGCTAATACACAGTTGAAATTCGGCTGATAAACGGTTGTTTCGTGCATCTTGAGTCAAGCAGTGTGCAGCTCGACATACTGGAGCCTTAAATTGTGTCTATTTACTTATGTCGAGTCTCTGTATAGCCCCCACTTCTCTCCTTTCGTGAGTGTCAGGTAGTGTATATAGACAGTTGCTTTGATTTTAAATTTAACATCAGTATTTAAATTATATCTGTTTTATGGGTTTTGTTTTTGTTTTTTTTTTTTTTTTTTTTCTGTAGAATGTACCTGCCTTTAAATATGTTTTTGCAGACTCCATTTTAATTAAGTGAAACGAGCAATTAACTAAGACTGTTCTAGTCCAGTGAATGACTTACGGAATGAAGGTAGCAGAGTAAAATGAATGGCTCTGCATTTTAAGTAGTGCTCTTATAATGCAAACACATAATTAAGTATCACAATTTTTTTTTTTTTTTTTTTTTTTATGCGTTTACCCAAGATGATGTCTTTGTTTTATGAAACATGCGGTTTAGTGTTATAGCTACAACCTCCAAGCAGTGAGAGTAAAGCGATCATCACTGTGGTCTTAGGAATGTATAGGTAGAACAATATTTGAGCTTGTTTTGTTATTATCATGTTTCCATGATAAAATTAAGAAACTGAGATAGTTTAATGACACTAATTACAACATTGAGGAGGCAAGAGGAGTACTCAGAAATATAATCCAAAAACAATAAATATATGTTCTGGTGTATTTAGAAGCATTTGAAGTAAGTGAGATACTTCAAGGCTTATTTCAGACAGTGCGTGATTCACACTGGTAGTTCAGTTGAGGGTTGTGTCAAGTTCATAGTTCTGCGGTTTGCAGTATGCTTTGCAGCTGGCCAATCACATTAATAGAAGTCAAATGCATATTCATGAGTATAAAGTCAGAACACAGACAAACAGCCTATCAAACTGAGTGGTCAGCCGAAAAGCTGAAGCACTCTGAACTACACAATGGTTATGATGTGCTTAGAACTCAGCAGCTAAACTCTTTCCATCTTGTAAATCCACTTAATCTCACATTATTGCAAGGTCTGTCTGAATAAACACAATATCGACACGCTGAAAGTGATTTTATTATTAATATCACATAAAAAGCACCCTTGGTTCCTAAATCTTTGGATAAGGACATTACTTTTAGAATTCAAGTTTTACCGGTGTTGTTGAGTGCCTCTGTGATTTGTCATGGCTGGCTACGGTTCTGGTTTTAACTATACCTTCTATTTCAATGCGCGGGACTGAATTAAGGCACTGTTTATGTAAAACTTGTCATATATTTATGTAGAACTTCCAGTTTATTTAAAGTTAAAAGGGTAAAAGTGAAATGTATTCATTTTGGCAAAGTCGTTTTATTTAGTGCAGTATTTAATATGAGATAGGAAAGTTTGTTTATATAAATACATTGTCAAAATAATATTTTGTTGCAACAATAACTGAGCACAACCCATTTACTGGGTGTCTAAAATATCTGACCTGAGTCACAGTGTAACTCCTGTGTCCAGTTTGCTTTACTGCTAAAGTTTATTTGTTGCAAGTGACCTTTACTAATCCCAAACTAGCAGGAGTAAGTTTTTGGTTGATTGATTGATGGTAACCTCTCCAATATGTCATACATGTAGCCATTCAGATGTCACAGAAGTTCATTAATTTGCAGAACAGTCCTATAAATCACTTCAGTACATTCGGTTACTGAAGAAGCTTACAATGCTAAAGCTTGGGAAAACGCTCTATTTTCTTCTGCTTCTACACAGTTTTCTATCACATCAAAATAAGATTTCTAAATGCTTCATATTCTGTAAGGCAGGTTTGTGTTTCATTAATGTTCAATTAGAAGAAGGAACTAGCAGGCTTTCATTTTGATCAAGAAAACCATGCACATAAAGCTACTTTATTAATCAAGGAAACAGGAACAAGCTGTCATCATGCACATCTAGCAGATACAGCAGCACCAATAAACCTTCATTAGGCTAAAAATAAATAGCCCCCCTCGGACAAACACAAACACTATGCCTACTCGTTACACTTACCCATGGTTATCATGATAGATCTTAGTGAGTACCCATGTAGTCATTACTGTAACTGGAGCACCTAAACAAAATGCATATTTCACATTAATTATTATATTATTTATAGAAATATCACAACCTGAATCCAGAACTTAGCTAGTATATTTTCTAGACCGGCACATTTACCTATCGTTACAAGATTTATGTCCTAATTCATTAACTTTTAGCTTGGATAAAGCTTATAGATTCATACAATAAACAGCGTATGTGTATAATTTGGTGTCTTAGTCGAGGTGAGGTGGTTTAAGAAAAGATCACTAGAGGTGCAGCTGTCATTTACGTCCCTTCTGAAAATTATTTTGAATTTACTTTCCATTTACTAGCTTGCAGTTGCTGCAGTCAAAGAGGGGCTGAAATTAGTTTCACTGACCTAGCTCTCATTTCAAAAATATGTGTCAACAAGGCTGATAACAATAGTCTAAGCATCAGCGTCAATGGAGAAATATACAAAACATGATGGAGAAATATACACACAGTATCCATTAAATGAGTGCTAAGCTATGCTGTCAAATCTATTTTATTTGCCCATTTTTATCATGAGGAAATCTGCATATTGCAAACGTAAGTACGAAATACAAGCAACAACAGAAGACATTGTAATACAGTATTTTCATTCACATAATATTTAAGGATTTACAAACATGTTTTTTTTTTTCAGCTGAATTAATCTAATCTAATTAGGCCCCTAGTAAGATCCCAAATCAGATCAAAATATGATTGTCATTCAGCCCAGTATCAAGAATTGTATACTGACCCCATCCCACCAAAAAGTACCACCAGAAATATTTTTTCTCTGAAACAAACGTTAGTGCCAGAAGTGTCTGGAGGTACATGCCTTCCACCAGTAACCAGAAGAAATTGGCCAGAATGCTGAATTGAAAGAACACAACAGCAGCTTTACATGAAACCTGTAAGCAGAAAAGATGACAATATTGATCATAACTTTCCATATCTCATCTCGAATCATTTGAATTATTTGACAATTATTGAGTCTTCATCTTGAAAGTGTAATTCAAAATAACACCTCATTTGGTAATGTATGCTTTATATTTCCTTAAATATACTCACTGAATACGCTCCCTGGTATACTTTATACTTTATAATAACTATATATTACATATATATATATATATATATATATATATATATATATATATATATATATATATATATATATGAGTATATAACTAATATATATATATATAATAATATATAAAGCGGTGAGTGTTGAAAATGTTAATTACATAGTCGTGTTGCTGCTAAATCGAATGAAAAGAAGCAGACGCTTTAATCTACAGTATGAACCTAGTAGCTTTGTAAGATGTCGGAATCTCTCCATGGAAACACTGCCTGAAATTCCGTTCTGTTAGATATTTTATTTTTAAATACTGAAACTTAGAATCAATTATTGTAAGGTGACACTGGTTTTATGTTGGGAAATATTTTCAAGAAAAATAAAAACAGAAATATTTTGCTTGCATAAGTATTCAACCCCTGTGCTGTGGAAGCTCCCAGTTTGCACCGATGGAAGAAATTGCCCTAACGAGGACACAATTACCTTACCATTGGCCTCCACCTGTGAACCATTAAAGTTGCTGTCACATTTTCTGGATAAAAACCCCACTGTTGAAGGATCATTGGTAAGGCTGGGAATCTGAAGGAAAATGAAGACCAAAGAGCATTCTACAGAAGTTAGAGATAAAGTAATACAAATGCATAGATTAGGGAAAGGGTACAAAATAATATCCAAGTGTTTGGATATCCCAGTGAGCACAGTTGAATCAATAATCAGGAAGTAGAAGCTGCATCACACCACCCAGGCACTGCCAAGAAAAGGCTGTCCCTCAAAACTCAGCGCTCAAACAAGAAGGAGACTTGTGAGAAAAGCCACAGAGAGGCCAACAATCACTTTGAAGGAGCTACAGAGTTCAGTGGCTGGGAGTGGAGTCATGGTGCACCAGTCAACCATATCAAGATCTCTGCATAACACTGGCCTGTATGGGAGGGTAGCAAGAAAGAAGCCGTTACTCAAAAAAAGTACCATCTGAAAGCACGTCTGGAGTTTGCCAGAAAGTATGAGAGTGACCCAGCAGAGATGCGGGAAAAAGTTTTGTAGTCAGATGAGATCAAAATAGAGCTTTTTGGCCAAAACTCAAAGCGCTATGTGTGGCGCAAACCTAACACTGTCCATGCCTCAAGACACACCATCCATACAGTGAAGTATGGTGGTGGAAGCATCATGCTGTGGGGATGCTTCTCATCAGCAGGGACTGGGCATCTTGTTACAATTGAAGGAAGAATGGATGGAGCAAAATACGGGAAAACACTGCAAGAGAATCTGCTTCTGTCCGCTAAAAAACTGAAGCAATTGGGAGGAAATTCACCTTTCAGCAGGACAATGATCCCAAGCACAAGGCCAAAGCAACATTGGAGTGGCTCAAGAACAAAAAGGTGAATGTCCTACAGTGGCCCTGTCAAAGTCCTGATCTCAATCCCATTGAGAATCTGTGGCACTATTTGAAAATTGCAGTCCACAAGCATCGTCCAACCAACCTGCACAACCTGGAGCAAATCTGCCAAGAAGAATGGGCCAAAATCACTCCGACACTGTGTGCAAAGCTGGTACATACTTACCCCAAAAGACTTACAGCTGTTATTGCTGCGAAAGGTGGCTCTACCAAATATTAATCTGTGGGGGTTGACTACTTATGCAAGCAAGATATTTCAGTTTTTTTTATTTTTCTTAAAAATATTTCCCAACATAAAACCAATGTCACCTTCAATAATTGATTTTGAGTTTAAGTGTTTTAAAATAAAATATTGAACAGAACGAAATTTCAATGTACCATTTGTAATTCAGTAATATGAGAGAATTGGTCAGGGGTCTGAATACTTTTGCAAGCCACTGTGTGTGTGTGTGTGTGTGTGTGTGTATAATATATATATATATATATATATATATATATATATATATATATATATATATATATATTATATATCAAGGCAGTGTTTTCATGGAGAGATTCCGACATCTTAAAAAGCTACTAGGTTCATACTGTAGATTAAAGAGTCTGCTTCTTTTCATTCGATTTAGCAGCAACACGACTATGTAATTAACATTTTCAACACTCACCACTTTGTTTAAAATTATCTTGATCCCTGTGCTGTACTTACAATTTAAAGGCCAAATTCTGTTAATATTTTTTTAAATTAATACAATATTTATATTTCTTATTGTTCTTGGATGCCTTCCTGGTTCTAAAAAGTACTGTGTTACTATCAAAGCAAGTGCCAAAATGTATGCATGGATTATGAGTCAGAGGAAATGAAAGCCTAATCAAAAACAGTTATGCATTCAAATTCAAGACCTTTGATCTGTTAGTAATGCATCCTCCTGAGTCTATTAGATTAATATAAAATAGTAATTTAAAGTGTTGTTTCACTACAGTAAAGATCCACGGCAATTATGGAAAGCACGTACCAGCTGTTAATGTTTACTGTTTTATTTGTAACCTCATTTAAATGCAGCTGTTCCTAAAGAACGACAATATTGACTTATAGTCTCCTACCCACAGAGATTAAAGTGTATAGTTTGTGGCTGGAGTAAATATCATAAAATCACAGACATTCTGCAGGACAAGTATGAAGTCCATAAACCACATGCTAGACAGATGCAACAGCACACTCTCTAGTGTCTCATGCAGGGTTACAACACTGTTGAACAAGGCATCCTAGAAGGTTCCAAAGTTGTTCTGTGGGATTCAGGTCTGCAATTTTTGCTGGTCAGTCATTAAACTCTGTTGTCTTCTGCTCAAGATAAACCATGACAATCTTGGCCGTATGACAACAGGCATTATCATGCATCAGAACACACTCCGGGCCAAATGCACCAGAAAACGGTCTTATTACAGGGTCCAAGACTGTTTCTATATACCGTAATGCTCGAAATCTAGCACAATAAGATCTGTACAACCTTCAATCAGTGTTTATAGGGGTTTGAAAAACTTGCCAAAAACAACAAAAATCAGTGGGAAGGAGGTTGGGTGATTTTACCACATTTCAGCTAGCTAGGGATTATGTATAGTTTTTAAGTGCCATCTACAATATGTTACAATTTCTTTATTTTTTAAAAGGGCTTGTTAGTGTTTTAATGCAATACAACGAAAAAATAAAACTGGTTTTACTATCAATCGCATCCGAAAAGGTCTGTATAAATTAAATCATCTTTTTTTTTTATTTTAGTGAGTGATGTTGAAGTTTTGGGGTGCTTCCAAATTGAGGGGCTCATGTAACACCTTGAATAGACTACTTCATTTATTTGCATCATGACAGAACCTTTCAGAAACAGCTATTTATATTTCATTGCATTCTAGATATTGTTGGTTTACCCCAACAATTAGGGTAATCAACAGAATTGAGAGTGTGGGAGAGTTT
Source organism: Polyodon spathula (assembly GCF_017654505.1). Lineage (NCBI taxonomy): Eukaryota > Metazoa > Chordata > Actinopteri > Acipenseriformes > Polyodontidae > Polyodon > Polyodon spathula. The sequence continues at coordinate 20,651,473 of NC_054537.1, read as the reverse complement.
CTTTGCTCTTGTCCAGATATTGAAGATCCTGGCTGATGAGAAGTTTGCTGATTTAGTTCGTGTTTGTTGCTAACTTCTTTTTGTAGGTCTGATGTTTGTGTTGTCAAAACTGTCGTTATCGTCGTTCGGTGATTGCTCAGTCTTAAGGTCCTTTCACACAAAGCGTGTCGTGTCAAAGCATCAGCAACACATTGTTTTTTTAGAACGCTGTACATCTTATGAAGGCTTTTACACCAGACGCGAAGCGGTCAATAGACACCATCTGAAATTGTCCATGTTCTTATTTGTCTGTGCGATATATTTTATATTATTAATATATGTATATATATATATATACATATATATATATATCTATATATATATATTATGTATATATATATATATATATATATATATATATATATATATATATATATATATATACATATATACACACACACACACACACACACACACACACACACAGGCAGTGGACAAAAAAATGGAAACACTTGGGTAAATGAGACACAGAGTATATTGAAAGCAAAGGCTTCCACACAGGTGTGGATCATGTGTTACTTAAGCAAATGACTTCCCAGCATGCTTAGCGTCATGGACAGGCCTGGTTGCTTATAAGTATGGCTAGAATGGCTGCAAGAGGAGAGATCAGCGACTTTGAAAGAGGGGTGACTGTAGGGGTACGTTTTGGCAGGAGCTTCAGTGATCAAGACAGCTCAACTTGATGTTTCACGAGCAACGCTGTCTAAGGTGACGTTGGCATGGAACTCAGAGGGAAAGACATTAGCAAAGGGCAACAGTGGTCGGAAGCGCATACTCCAGGATTGTGATATCCGTGCATTACTTCGAAGTGCAAGGCAAAACAGACGAGCAACTGAAGATCAATTGACTGCAAATTTCAATCTGGGGCACGAGCAGCCAGTTTCATCAAATGGTCCGCCGAGAACTCCACAGAGCGGGATACCACAGTCAGGTTGCAGTGTACAAACTGCTCTTCACACCTGGCAATGCACGTTTGCATGTCAAGTGGTGCAAAGGGCACAGGCAATGGACTACTGAGCAGTGGAGAAATGTGTCAGATGAATCATCCTTCACCATGTTCTTGACAAATGGACGAGTGCACGTGTGGTGCCAGACTGAAGAACTCTACAGCTCTGAGTGCTTGGTTCCAACAGTGAAATGTTTTAGTGGTTCCATAATGTTGTGGGGCGCAGTCATATAATATATATATATATTATATATATATATATATATATGTCATATATAGATATATATATATATATAATATATATATATATCTATACCCTTAATCTATAAATAATACAAGGATACAGTAGAGTAATGTAATATTCATATTACTATGGTTCCAAAGTCTATAAAACAGTACTATAAAATGGAAAAAAGCTACATTTACGTCACCATTGAAATCATAACTGTACGAAAAACACAGATTTAAACATCCAGGAAAACTTGGGTTAACATTGTGCTTGTTTTTAAACAAAATGCATTCATGCAGCTTGTCGGTAACACGTTATATTAAGGTGATGCGTATTAATGTTTTATAAATATTTTTTAAATATATTATATGTGCTAAATAACTATGTTATATAATGTTAGTAACACATTATAGATTGTTTATAACTGTGCAATAGCCATAGATGGAATTCCGTTTTTATAAAGGGGACAGTTTTTAGCCACCTATTGTACTTTGGGATGTTTAAACGTAATTCCGTCTATGGCTATTGTATGTTTATAAACCATCTATAATGCTTTATTAACACTCTATAACAGTTGTTAAGCATCTATTATATATTTATAAAACATTAATAAGCAACACCTTAATATAAAGTGTCATCAGCTTGCCGCCTTTGGCTTAAAAAAAAAAAAAAAACCCTGCCCTTTGTTTCTAGTAAAATTGCCTGTACTTGCTTTGAAATCTGCCTCACATTTCTGGATACATTTGTTGGTACAGTAATTTAGCCTTCTCCAAGACCAACACAGCGCTTATTTGCGCCTAGGTGGTTGCATTGCACTCATGACTGAGTGATTGCATACTTCCGATTGAAAGTGTGGGTTCGGTAGACCGGTCAGTTTATAACTTTGGGTTCGTAAATATACTTATGCACAATGAAAACACAACAGTCTTTACATCAATAGCTCATTGGGCACATAGATAATGTTATTTATATTTTAAATAGTGAGCAGATAGGTTTGTTGATTGTTTGAGTAGTATTGTTCCTTGGGATAACAAAATAATGAGCTCAAGTCATGTGATTTCATAAAAACAGCAGGTGCCCAGTTCACTCAGGGTATTTGAGTTGAGTTAAAATTGCCAAAGTGAGTTGATTAAGAATCTGTATCATTGAGAACCTTCCACTACGAGGGAAATGAAGCGTCTCTTAACAAAGGGATGGAGAAAGTGGAATCACTAACCCCCCAAAGAATGAACCTCCAGCTCTCCGCTGAAGACATTTGAGAAGAAAAAGGAGAACTGCCAGTGCATATAGAAAAGCAAGAAAACATTTAACACAAGAAGGAAAGGAAACACTTAACGTGACAAAGGGGTTAGTAAACTATACCCTACTGACTATGTGAAGACACTCCACACAGTGGAAAGGAAAAAAAAAAAAAAATTAATTTATTTTCTATGAGGAAACCTGTTCAGACGGATAGGTCGTCCCCGCTCCGGACATACTAGCAATGGGCTGATGGGCAGATACTATTTCGGATGGCGAAGAACGAATGTAAGCTTGACTGCTGACGAGGTCCAGCGTTCCAATTTTATTCATTTATTTATTTATTATTAGATGCTGGTTAATCTTTGCTCTTGCTGCTGAAGTGGCTGCCCCGATTCTGAATGATTAATTGCGGGGGAAGACCTGCTCTAAAAACCTGAGCTGAGAAGTAAATCAATGCCTTGATACAACAGACCCGCTTGCATTGATGAACAGAGGGTCAGAATGTGATTTGGGTTTAAGATCAGCAATATATTTCAATAGGGAAGCATATGGGCAAGAACAGAGTCAATTTTGAAAGCCAAATACATTGTCCTTGTCCTTGATCTGTTTTTGAAATGTGTAGGAAGAGAATAAAATGGAAATCTAGCATATGCGTGAGATCACTGCAGCAAATACCCTGAGTAGGAAAGCTGGCAGAACTGATATTCTGAACATCTCAAAAAAAATGCAGATAGAGAAGCAGCCTTGATGGAGGATTGAAATCAAATTGCTAAGAATGACTATAGAGAAGGAAGAGCGCTGGAAAGCTTAGAGATTTTACACAGGAGGAGACGGACAGCTGAAGAGTTGGAGAAGCAATAGACATCAAGTGAAATTGACCTTGTACTTGGCTTGATTCATGCCAAAACTGCCCGATTCCAGCCTTGCTGAAGCACCCCCAGATCATCACCGATCCTCCACCACATTTCACAGTGGGTGCGAGACACTGTGGCTTGTAGGCCTCTCCAGTCTAACCATTAGACGACCAGGTGCTGGGCAAAGCTGAAAAATTCATTCATCTGGGGGTGCTTCAGCAAGGCTGGAATCGGGCAGATTTGTCTTTGTGAAGGACGCATGAATCAAGGTTGTCCTGGAAGAAAACTTGCTTCCTTCTGCTTTGACAATGTTCCCCAACTCTGAGGATTGGTTTTTCCAGCAGGACAATGCTCCATGCCACACAGCCAGGTCAATCAAGGTGTGGATGGAGGACCATCAGATCAAGACCCTGTCATGGCCAGCCCAATCTCCAGACCTGAACCCCATTGAAAACCTGTGATCAAGAGGAAGATGGATGGCCACAAGCCATCAAACAAAGCCGAACTGCTTGAATTTTTGCGCCAGGAGTGGCATAAAGTCACCCAACATCAATGTGAAAGACTGGTGGAGAGCATGCCAAGACGCATGAAAGTTGTGATTGAAAATCAGGGTTATTCCACCAAATATTCATTTCTGAACTCTTCCTAAGTTAACACATTAGTATCGTGCTGTTTAAAAATGAATATGAACTTATTTTCTTTGCATTATTCGAGGTCTGACAACACTGCATCTTTTTTGTTATTTTGACCAGTTGTCATTTTCTGCAAAAAAATAAATACTCTAAATGACAATATTTTTATTTGGAATTTGGGAGGAATGTTGTCAGTAGTTTATAGAATAAAACAAAAATGTTCATTTTACCCAAACACATACCTATAAATAGTAAAACCAGAGAAACTGATAATTTTGCAGTGGTCTCTTAATTTTTCCCAGAGCTGTATATGCTGCTGCTGCCTGTTGGGTATATCTGAAGTAGAGCTGTGGATTTTAGCTGTGGTGATAGGTTTTCAATTTCTAATGGCCATGCACTAGAAAACCATTGATTGTTTAAAAACCTCTAAAACCCTTAAATGAAATGAAGCCATGTTGAGAGGTGCTGAAATGAAATCATCATAGAATATAGACAGGCCATGAGCGCCGATCACATTTTAATGTCTATTGTAGCTTTGGATGAAATATTAATGTAGGAATCCAAAATTGTTGTTGTTGATGACAGAGATATAAATGTCTGACCTTGGGGAACATGTGAATTGCGGAATTCAAATTGTCCAGCAAATGGAGCAGTTTGTTTCTTAATCATATTACTGATCTGAAAGTTCTGAATAAGGGAACGAATACGATCGAGTTTAGATACAGGGGACTTGTTTAAAACAGTACGATTCCGAGAAATTCCATTGGCTAAACAGATAGTTTCCAACACTAGATACAGTAAAATGGCAAACAAAAGGAAAGGCAGATGAACAGTTCTCAAAGATCCCACACAGGTGAAGACCAACACCTGGAATGGAGTGATGTTGGATTCCAGATAAGTAGGCTTTGATAGTGAAAGAGTCCTTGGTATGAACAATAAAAAAAAAACAAGAATTACCTCTACAGTGTCCTAGAAACGGGGATCAGAAAGCTCAGGTGGAAAAAAAGAACAGTCAAATCGTACAGTACCTAAATACAGTTTTGAGTCAACACGTCTGTTATGTTTTGCATCCCAGATATAATAGATTTAGTTACATTGTTTACCATCAGCAGTTTAAGTATGATTTAATTGCACACATTTCCAAATGAGTTTTGTACTAAAGCAGAGTCAGCTGTTGCAGGGAAAACAAAAATGTGACAACAGAACACACAGAAATACTTGGAAATGTAATTAGGAAGTGTACTACGGAATGCAGCTTTTTGCAACAAAAATAAAAGTTAGAACAAGGTCCTGCAGTGTTGCCACAAGTGAGTACCACTGGTCTGGAGCATCACGGCAGGGAACAGGGTTTCCTGTAGTATATGGTACTCAATAGAGACAATGAATGCTGCAACTTACCACCATTAGATTTAATTTGCGATTGTAAATGGATATGTTGTACATTTATAATTGATCTTACAAAACCACACTGAGATTTTCCATTTGAATACATATCCACTCGTTCTCATTCATACAATATAACACTGTCTCTTTCTGAGATAAATCTATCAGAAAACTAATTAAAGTAGACAATGTTTAGGCTTACGTCATCGTCAATAATTTTGTAGTGAATGAATATATCACTTTTTTAACTGCAATATACAGTATTATAAATATATAAGGAATTTGAGAATACAAACTTGAGAATTATATGAACCAGTAACTGGAACTGGCAAATAGTACAGCTCCAAAAACAGACATGTAACAATCACAGTGAGGCAGCGCAACTAGACCAATACGTAAATCCCTTTACACCTAATGTGGGGCCTTATAATGTGAAGAAGCCAAGGCTAACTCATTAAATAAATCCAATATTTTCAATTGGGGTCATGGCATATCCTCAACATATTATATTGTTACTCCAGCTAAGGAAGCAAAACAATATTAAGGAAAAGCAACAGAAAAAAAGCAATTACATAGAAATTCATAGATATAGTGCAATTTTAGGTAAAAATCAAGCTCTCTGGGAATATGATGCTGTTATTATACAACTGCCAATTATGAAAACACAAACCGCCAAAAGTAAAGGAAATGTAAATATGATCTGCATAACAAATACAACTTTGGTGCATTGAATTTGTAATCATATATTTCAAATGATCACAAAACAGACGCGATTTAACACAGATTAATTATGTTAAGCTGGATTTGGCATGCAAACCATTTGATTACATTCAATATAAGAGTGAATACAATTCAAGCAGAGTGAAATAGCTACATTAGCATTTAAAATCTAGCTTCACAATGTCAGGTGATCAACCAACTAAATTACATGACTAAGTTTTACCTTAAATAAAGTAGTAACTCATGTTTTATTGTCTTCCTTTAATTAGCTTCAGAACTTTTCATTTAAAATGTTTTACCAGCTGTTGCACAACATTGCATTAACCAGTGTGTTAAGGGGAGATAACAGAAAAGGAACTTTCTACCCAGTGATGCTCTCCACTCAACATGGATTTAAAAAAAAGCAGAATTGCTGTACCTTCAGAGCAGTACAAATGACACTGAGGCTTATAAAAGGTAGAGAAACTTTTCTGACAACATACAAAAAGAATGTTTATCAAGTGTAACTGTTCCCCTAAATGGTAACCCTAAATTTGCTAATTAAATGTTATTAACTGAAATTATTAGTCCCCACTGAGTGTGTTGGACCGGCTTTTCCAGCGCTAATCAACAAATTGGTAAGTAGAATAGATTTGGGCATTTTCAAGCGGTCTATTTCGTTATTAAATAATCGTCCTAATGTGATTTCCGAAATTATGTTGATTTAAGAAATAATGTTAGTATCTCAACGAGCAGAGTATTTATTTTGCTTAAGTGGGAATTTAAAAGAAAATCTGTGTTAATTGTTTAAAAGGGTTTTAATTAACAAAAGAGTACAAGACTCACCTTGAAACAGAAATTGAACAGACCACAGCTGTGCCGCCGACGATACAGAGAGAGTGCAGGAGTTCATTTCTTACAGACTACCTAGATATTTCTATTTGATTATGAATTTGATTATTATTACAAATTCAAGTTACAGTACTCATCACCTTGTGTTATATGGTTTGGTTGGCTGGCCCTCTTTGGCACTGCGAAGGTTGAAGCTCTGGTGTATTTTTTTATACAAGGCTATTCTATTCAAGATATCTCCATACATAAATAAATACTTTATAGTCACTTGTAGTAACTACTATCTTAGAATCTAACGTTTTTTTTCCATTAGTATTATTATTATTATTATTATTATTATTATTATTATTATTATTATTATTATTATTATTATTATTATTATTTATTATTTCAACCTTGTGGGCAATTTATAATCAGAAAAATATTAGTGTGGTTACTGTTGTATGATGCACTGTAAGATTAATGTACCCAAACACACAACATATATGTGTATATGGAAAAAACGGATTATGTCATCTTAATGTATTAAATGCATATTGTGGTTAAAAAATGTGGATTTTTTTTTTTGTTACATTTTTAAATCTTTAAACTCTAAACTATTAACAACCCTAATAATTAAAAAAAAAAAGTTTGCAATTTGAATTACTACCTAATTAGCTCATTACATAAAACACTGAGGCCCAGATTTGTAAAAGAATTGCGTATGTTTTACGACCGTAAAACAGGCGCTGAGGGTTCTGAATTCTTGGACGGGATTTATAAAACACACACAATGACATAAACACACAATTAGAACGTGATTTGCGGGGGCAATGCCTCTGTGCGCTTTAGCCCTTGCTGAATATGTAATTTTGGGACGTTCCTGAAAGAAACCACTAAAATTGGGAGGGAATTTTGCAAATGCGGTCTATTAAATATTCTGTCTAATTTATTGAAGTTGACGGTAATTACAGGCCTCGTATTTGCTTGATAATTTGAAGAACGCTGAAAAACAGGCGTTAATTTGCCACAGTCAGACAGTAGGCTATATAAAAGGCAAGGTGTGTGGAAGAGTTGTCTGCAGCAATTAGGAGACATTGTTTTCAAGGACAAAGAAACATGTAATAACATTTTGCAAAGAGCTAATTTTTTAACCCTTCTGATCAAGTCAATTTGTAAATTACTGTATTGTTTTGCAAACTCCAATTTTCAATACATGTTTCATAGCTTGCATGACAAAAAAGAAAGTCTGCAAATACAGAATATAGAATCCATGTAAAAAAGGCTCTTAGAAGCACCTAAATAGGTCTCCCCACAGTGGCACAGCAAGGTTCTAACGAGAGCCTTTACTTCTAGAGTATCAGCATTATTAAAAGAATGGTGGAGGAGATAAGAAAAGATGGAACGATATTCCAAGTAGGGATGAAACGATTTTTCGATAGTACGATATATCGCGATTGCGAATATTTGTGATAATTGTATCGTTAACATTTTTTAATCATAGAAAATGATAGTCAAATACTCACTAAAACATGGCTGGAAGTAGAAGAGACGCTTTTCTCTCCAAATAAGGGTAAAATCATTGGTGGGTATTAGGGCTGCTAAGATTAAATCAAAAATATATTTTTCGATCGATTCCATTCCTCATTATATACATGGATACAAAAACTGGATAATCGATTCAATAATTACATTTTTGTAATGCGCATAGTTAATACAATTATTTAGGTTTATCAATTAAACTGTGCTGAATGCCCTACCTTGCCATTTACAGTATTTCTACCAGACAAACAGTGGGCATGCTTTTATTTTCCTGCTCGTGTTAACTAGCATCTGATTTGCTGGTCCCATCCTACCAGCGAATTGGTTTTGAAAAGTCTTTGTAAGAATGCCCCTCTGTGTATTCAATGTGCAAAAAAAATAAATCAACTTGACACCTTGTATCCAGAGCAGGATGACAGGCTTGTATTCCTGGCAAACAGCCTGTAAATGAATTGTGCACACTGAATAAAAACTTACTGTATATAGCATGCGCTGCTTTGGAGTTTGCAAATGAACTGTTAGTGTTTAACAATATTCAACAACGTTAAAAATAAATAAATGATCAGTGATGTTAAACGCAATTATGAAGTAAGGATCTGCTACTAGTGGGTATGCAATTTGTGTTAAGTAAATCAATTGTATTATTATTATTATTATTTATTATATTATTATTATTATTATTATTATTATTATTATTAATTTTGGGCCGGGATTTCCGCATTGTGTTTCACAGATAGTGGCGGTTAGGTGGTACAGTATTAACAAAATGCAATGCGTGATGATGCAACTGTCGCTGAATTAAAAAAAAAAAAAAAAAAAATCCCTTTTTCGTAAACTCATGTCTAGTTTATATAGCTTACATTCCAAAGTACTGTAATCTGTTTGGAAAAAATATTTTAGTAACACTCAAATAGTATGTTAAACTTGCTAGGCTTGTTGCGAATGTAGTGTTTTCTTTTTCTTTTTCTCTTGACACTACCAAGGCGTAATTACCCCTTGTATTCAGTTGTTGTGCACAAGCTTTTACTGAGCTGCAATGATATTAAAATGATAATCACGGGGAGAGGAATGCACTGAAAATGTGTGGTACAATCATCGATATTTACCAAAACGATAATATGTTTTGCACCCAATTAATCCATTGCTGTTTTGAGGCTTAACTGACAGCGCTAGTGTGTACTTTCACTACAAAAAATATATATATATATATATATATATATATATATATATATATATATAGCGGGGAAATACAGTACCATAGGATGTACGAATGTGGCAAAAGCACAACAATGAGAGTAGGAACAACTTCAAACAGGCCCTTCCGTACTCAGCACCCGGTGGAATTAAAAAAAAACATCAGCAGTCAACAAGCAAGGTCGCTTTAGTAACATACTTTTTTTTCCAGTGTGACGCCCTCCTTATGCTGTCTTCTGATCCACCCTCAATTATCAGTATATAATTTCAATACGTTCAATAAAATGTACACGTTATAGGCTATTATGCCACCAGAAAAACAGGCTACCACGGGCAAAGTTGATAATGGTATTTAAATGTGTTTTCTTAAATTATAAATGAAATAACGACAAAAAAGGAATATGCATAAAAAACATCATGCTCATACTGTTGTACTTCATACTTACAGGTTGTATAGTACAAAATAATTTATTTATTTGCAGACTATTTGAAAAAGATTTGAGAATAGTTAAAAGCAAGTTACTTTAGATGTATTAAAAGAAATACATATGCTTCATATTTTGTAATTATGTACTGTTTCTAAATACATTTAAATACATAAATAAAATGTGTAAATAAAGCAGGAGGAAAAAAGCTTGCAGTCCCATTTTGACAGACTTAAATAAAGGCATCATGTTTTGCAACTATTAGATGGTAATATAAGGTCCATTTCATTAAGATGATTTTTCTTCCTAGTAATTTTTTTCATTCTTGCTAGAATCTTGCTCTTTTTTAAAGTCTCTAGCTTCCTTGTGTTGCAGACCACATTCCACAGTGAAAAAAAAAGATATAACTTAACTTTAACATAACTTTTTTTCTTTTTATTCAGTTTAAAAAGTAATTGAAAAATAACCGCTACTATCGTGATAATCGGTGTATCGTGAAAGAGTGGGCTCGCAACTATTCATAGCCTGGAAATTTACTATTGTTTCATCCTTAATTCTGAGGTGTGCTAAAGAAAAAGTCTTATATACATGTGTGGCCATGTCCCCGCCCCTGTGCGTATTTATTTGTTCTGTGTTGCATATGGAGTGTTAATGTTGGTGTATTGATATTGCTGCATGTGCTATAAATGGGTCTGTGTAGCACGAGTGATTTAAAATATATAGTTGTATTTAGGCACAGGGATTGCACAAACACTTCACATGCATTTAAAGTATGTAATAGTATGTCAGCACTGGGATTGCACAAATTAGCTGACGTGCTGGAATTCAAGTGAATAATTAATTAGTAATTGAATCCCGGCACAACAGTATATATAGCTGCATGTTTCATTCACTCAGGGCTGTGTGTTCAGTGAGTGGAGAACGGGTGCGGAGAGGAGGTAAAAAAAAAACGAAAAAAAAAAAAAAAAAAAAAAAAAAACAATTGCTAAAATGTGCTGGCTTATAAACCAGCACGATACTACAGTTTATCGTTTGTTTGTTTAGTGTTCGTCTCCTGTTTGTTAGTGTCTGTTTCTTTTAGTGCTAGTAGGTCGTTATTCTGACGCTGAGTGTGGCCGTACTGAACACGCACATTACATGACTTTCTGTGGTAGGTTTCTCCCCTTTATAAATTTGGGCCTGAATGTATTAAATGTACTAAAACCAGTTGCTACAGAGGTTCTAATAAGGACTTGATTAAAAAAAAAAAAAAAAAAAAAACACAAATACTTTAGTGATTTACCATATCTATTAATCTTGTAGGTGTTTCCAACATGGGTCATTTGTTGACCCTCAAATTCATATTGTGAAATAAAAAATGGAAATAACATTTAAAAAAAAAAAAAAAAAAAACCTGTGATAGAGGTTTGAATATTTTTTTAGGGCAGTTTAATTAAGATCTGTCACTGGTTAGAAAATTAGAACAGACCACTTTGTCTTTAACCTTGTCTAGTATTGGCTAAACTCCAAACTAGGTTATTTTGTCAGCTGCTACTTTTCTTGTTTTGTTTTCAATTTTAGAGCAGCTATATTATTCAGGGGCAATCTTTATTTACTTCAGCAAAGGTGTTTACAATTCCCAATAATCACGATTTTCATATTGCATTAATTTACTATAAAATAATGCTATTTGTGGAAGTTTACCAGTGTTTGGTTCAAATATCTGCTGATTACACATTTATCTATTCATTCTTGTCGACATGCAGATAGGGTATAGCAGTTAAGAACAATTATTAAATAGATACATTGACAACCTTTGTGCCATAATACTACCCACGCTACATTCATCAACCTCCACAAGATTCTTAGAACCCCTGATTTTAACTTAGCTAGTTTCCATAGAAATGTGTCAACCTCTGGAGTGAATTTTGAGAGAGTAGTCCTGGGCAAGATTTAACCTCTGATTGAACTTGACAAACAAATGCATCTCATACAACATCTCTCATGGTAGGTGATATTACATATCTTGTATTACTTAGATCTGAAATGCAAATGTTCTTACACATGTAAGCAACAGAAATGTTCCAGTACTGAAATTATGCTGCTGTTTAAATGCACACATACCGTTGACATGGAGCAGTGATCCATGTTTTCATCTGCAAAGAGCACAGCGTCTTTTATGAAAACAGCACTGGCTCGGAGGATGAATGAAAGAAACAGGTTCATGTGGATATAATTCCTGGTGCAATGGAACTTCCTGAAAAAACGAAAATACAATGTGTGGGTCATTTGGCACCATGGGCTAGATTCTCAAACTCTTAGTACAATACAGTACAACGTTGCATATCCTAGAAGGCCATGCCACCCTGGTTCTTCTTTCTTAATATTTCTGTACTTTTCACTCATTCTTGTTATTGCCAACAGCTGATAAGAAGCTCGGTTTGAATATTTCTTCGGCTATTTTAAACAAACGGCCCGTAAGCATTGTGTTTATGAAGCTTGCTTTGTTTAACTCAAATACATTTAAAAGCTACAACAACATGCTGCCAGTATCTGCAAGCGTGCACTCCATCATATAAGCATGTTGCACAAAGCTTTCTTGACTGGTGTATTGAAACATCAATGCTACACGCAGCTGACTGAGACACGCACACAGCCCGCCTCTCTTAAAGGGGAACACACTAAAAGGCTGATTGCTATAATGCTTTCTTTCCGTTTCCATCGCGGAAGCTGCATTGGCTGCCAATGCCATTACTCTCGTAGGCTACTTTTAATATTTAATTATTTCTTTAGTGAGGCGGTTAATTGATCAGGGTGGTTATGTGATGGTCGGATATGTGATGTTCCACTGTATATCCTAAATTATATTCTCAACCTAATTTAGAAGTGGTTTCTAAGTTTGTCTTCAATTACTTTCAAAAGGTGATTTTTAGGTGAATACATTATTGTTATTTAAGTACACCTTAAGAATCTTTTGCACCATGTTTTGAGTGATAAGTAAAATCGGTATGAGAGCTGCTCCACTAATTTGGTTGTATCAGTGTATAATTTGCCCTTTTCCACGACCATAAAATTTGACTTATACACAGTAAGAACCAGGGGTGAAATTCTGCTTGTACTCGCACCCATACTAGGTACCAGGACTTATTTTATCTGCTTTTCATTCAACACACATGCACTCCATCCACAGTCCACTAGCATTTGGTTGGAAAGCAATCTCGTTACAGCAATTAAACTCATTAAAATATTCCCAAAATGAATTGGTGGATGAGATATTGACCTTCGTTCTTGGTAACAAGATCATAAGGTTATTTGGCAGTTTTGGTGCCAATCACTATTAAACCAATCAGGCAGTTTCATTTTGGCAAGTATCACAAATCATCACCCATTCTGCTGTGTGTCAGTGCTCATTGGTTGATCAGCGAGAGAAGCAGCAGGGTTAGGAACTAATTATGTAAACAAACATTGCTACACATGAATTTGAAGGCAAAAATCCATGTCTGTGCCCCCTCCATAAATAGCTGATCGATTTTAGAAATACATTTCTCAACTTGTTTTGTCTTGCACCGATTTACCACCTTGCCATGACTTGGCAAGTGATGCATGGGATACATAAACACAGGATCAACAAAGTGCTGCTTCAGATTCGGGGATACCAATGCATGGGCTTCAACAACATTACTGGGGAGTTGGTTCCAGACCCACAATTCTCTGTGCAAAAAAAGTGCCTCCTATTTTCTGTTCTAAAAATCTATTTATAACCACTAGCCCTTGTATCTTTTTTCAGGGTGAAAAAGTCCCTTTTTCAATACCTTTTAGAATTCTGAATGCTTGAATCAGATCACCGAGTAGTCTTCTTTGTTCAAGACTGAATAGACTCAATTCTTTTAATCTGACTGCATATGACATGCCTTTTTGAACCAGGAATAATTCCGGTCGCTCTTCTTTGCACTCTTTCTAGAGCAGCAATATCCTTTTTGTAGAAAGGTGACCAGAACTGAACACAATATTCTAGATAAGGTCTTACTAACACATTGTAAAGTTTTAACATTACTTCGCTTGATTTAAATTCAACACTTGTCTCTACATATCCAAGCATTTTGCTGGCCTTTTGTTTTTTGAGGAACACTTTGGTTTTATTCTAGAAATAAATGACAAAAAATAGACGTGCATATGTATCTATATCTAAACAGAAACAAAACAGAGAAGCAGGCCATATATATATATATATATATATATATATATATATATATATATATATATATATATATATATATATATATATATATATATATATATAATTCTAGAATAAATAACATTACAGTAAAACTGAGTGATTGAGTGATACATGCACAATGGTACAATGTTTTCAGCATTTACAGCTTCCTTGTTTATGGTGAACTGATTCCAATTTATCAATTACTTTATGTAAAAAACAAAAAAAGTACCAATATCTATACATTTTAGAAGTATTTATTCATTGGCACTCAGATTGTCTAACCCCAAGATAATGTATTCCCCGTGCTAACTGGTCAACATGAATGAAAAGTAAATAAGTTTATAACTTTTTACCCCAGATTGCATTGTAGTTAAGATTTGAGTTGTTTACAATTTATATACAGTATATATTAAGTATACCAATAATTTGGTTATGGCACTGCTGTTGCAGCTTAAAGAAGAACCATACTTGAACAGATTTTGTTATTTGTAAATTTAAAAGCTCCATTTAAAATAGATGCTTAGAATTAAAAAAACAAACAAAAAAAAACATCTGAACATTACCTGAAAACAGCAAAAACAACAATGGCTATAATTAATGAAACCAGTGACGTGGAGTAACCTGCAGTGTAGATGTGTTGAAATGTTGAGTAGTACAATTTCTACAAGAAGAAATACATTCAAAGATTAAAACATTGTGTAGACATGAATAAAAATTTGACAGAGTAAAAAAAAGTAACACAATTATTTACTATCAACACAAAAAGTCCAAATAAAGTAGGAAATAGCTAAACAGCTGAGGATCTGATTACTCTCACTGTAAAATGTAACAATCTTCTCTTTTATAGGAAAATCACTTATGAAAATGCCAGAGGGAATAATACAGAGCCTCTTAACAAGTTAACCAAGATGAATGGCTTTATTCTTAGGGTTACACCCACTGTTTATCTTTTAAAATTATGAATGTGTTATTTTATACTGTTATTTTAACTGCTTCAGAGTAGTTATGGCATCAGTGAATTGAAGACAAATAAACTGGAAATCTGGTAACCCTATTCATTCTTATTCACACGTTTGTCTTCTTTCTAGATGTTTGATGCACAATGCATTATGGGCAATCTCAAAAAGAGAGGAACAAGCACAGCCCAGTAGTAAAGAACAGTTTTGTTTTTTTTTCATTGTGAAATTACTCAATTGTGATACCATTTCCGATGTCTATGATCTCAGTACTATTAAATATATTCGCTATTTGAACATTAGGATCTTATTCATGCAGTATCTATGAAATACCCCCTCCTGTCCTCTTAAGAGGGAGTTTACGACCACAAAGGTGCTAATCTGAATAAAATGAATGTTTATTTTGAATTGTATTACTATAATGTATGTAACTTAGATACAATAATCTTCATGGATGCCCCACCCCACCCCACCCCACCCCACTCTACACAATTTTGAAACCAATGTCACTGCTATTGCTTGTTATTGTTTCTATACAGTTTCATATTAGTAGCAAACAGGTGTGATTAACTGATCAGATGATTAATTGACCAATAGAAAATATCAAGATTAAAACCCCTAATTTTCATTGACCCTGGATATTCATATAAAGTCATCATTGGGCTTTCTGCTTAAACAGATCTCTCCAGATGTTACTTAATCTTACCCATCTTTATGTGTGTTCACAAACTTCAAAATGGTAAGCCAAGTTAGTCATATTTGACAGTCCTGTGAGCACATGTTAGTTCAAACTAAACATTAGGCCTTATGTTTAGATAACATTTGCAGTAGTACACAGTTTACAAACCGTATTCTCCGGTTCCACGTCTGTGTCATTATCAAAGTCACAGGCTTCAGGGTATGGTGGGAATGAGTAGGTCCAGCCCCTGCGTGTGCAGTTTCTATAGACAAGTCCTGAAAAATAAAGTGTTTAAATAATACATTCCATTTATTTGATATCAACTTTTCCCAGTACAATATGGGTGGTAACAGAGTACATTCCAACTCCCTGAATCTGCAGACTGTCTCTGTGATTATGTTCACATCTCCCTGATAGTTCCGTGCAATCTACTGTAGCTATATTTTCATTCTTTCCACAGACTAAACTACCACCACTCCACTTTAGCAAAAAAAATACTTTCTTTCTTTGAACTGCTTCCTCCAGTTGCAGGATACCCCTAGGACCAGAAGTTGCCAAAACTAGAAGTACATTTAGAGTCAGACCTTAAAATGTAGTTTTAAGTGTAAGAGCATTTTTTTTTGTTTGTTTGTTTTGTTTTTGTTTTGTTTTGTTAGTGTCCCTTTTGCCCCTCCACCTCCTCATCTATCTTAGCCATAGGTGTTCCCCTTCCGAGTGTTGGGACCATACCTTACCTCATGCTCTCCATACTCCCACAATCACTCAGCCATTGCGCCAATACTGCTACATAACAGATGCATAAATACATTTTTCTTAAAACAAAATTACCTCACATTTCATTTGTCATGCATATAAAATGTTCCCCAGTTATTTACCCTAACCACCCTTCCTTGAGGTAGACACATTAAGCCAGTAACACCTACAGAATATACTTACAATATTATATCTTAGAACTCAACCCAAAGTCCATCTTCTTCTTTGCTACAATGCGAGTGTTTTTTTTTTTTTTTTTTTTTTTTTTTTTTTTTTTTATTACCACGAACTTTCCTCCTACCACCCACCCACACACTTCAATGCTTGAGTGTATTGTAATGTCATACTCTAGAGACAATTTGTTTTCTCCAACAGTGGATCAGCAGATATTAGCAGATAACTCAACAGTAAAAAGCCCCCACTTTTCATGTATACACATATTAGCTTAAGTCAACAATTAAAAAATAAAACATGAATGCACAATATCTTTTCAGTTTACACATTTCAGTTTCCCTCTGTCTGATTTCAGTAAGTAAATTTCTGATTCAACCTGTCCAATGTGTGTAGTATTCCTAACCTAAAGCCAGCAGCTGCCAGCAACCTGCAGTCACACAGTTATGTGTCACAGATCATAAATGTAATAAAAAAAAAAACCGTCCCCTTTGTGCTTCAAATTAACTCTGCTTTATTTTAAACTATGCTATACCTTCATTATTTATAACCTTGCTGCAATTCAGGAGGCATGGCAATGGCTCCCTATCATCCATTAACCAATACCCCATACATTTACAGCGTATACCTCCTGTTTTTTTCTACATAGTTTGCTCTGCAACCTTCCCTGTGCCACCTCTGCAATGGTGTGCAATATAGTTATGGCAGAAGCACAAACATTGATTTAATTAATAGATATGTGTAAGTTATCACATGGGAGCCTGTATCTCACTTCATCAATAATAAATAATCTACATTTGCTTGCATACATACTTGTTCATTGTAGGAATATTTTTTGTTCTTTTAATTAAAGTACCACTTGCATTTCTATGTACTCGAGTATGATAAAAATGGGCTTTATTTTCTTTACTTGTTTTTTAAATGAGCACCATATCAAAGTTGATGTAGTTGCAGACTATCCCTGACTATCTCTGACTTCAGTGCTGGTTTTACACTCCCAGCCACATGATGTGTTTACTAGATGTCTGTTGTGCTCCCAAGGCAAATCTTTCAGAGACTCTCCAGAGACAGTTCAAATCAAGTTTAAAAAAATATATAGTTCTTGACTGCATGCCCCTCATGGCCTTGTAGAGAAATTGGCCTGTAATGTATCTGGTTAGGGGCAAAAATGCAGCATGCAGCTGTGTGGATCCACTGTGTCTACAGCCACCAAGATCCATGCAGCTGCATACATCTGATTAAAAGACTGTCTTGTGGTAAAACTAACTAAACAATAGCCACAAAAGTCACTGTAAAGTCTGGTAATATGCTTTATCAAACCTGTTCAATTGAGGTTTCCATGCAAAAAAAAAAAAAAAAAAACAGCAAAAACAGGGATATTTCTTACCTTGTTTAGTTGTAAAATGTCGAAAGAAATCTGGACACGTCATACTGACAACCTCACCAACTACAACTCTGGGCCAGCATTGTAGACCATCCCATTCAGTTTTGCACACTGTTGTGACAACAACAACAAAACATTGCAATTAAATGTAAATGGCATGGATTGGCCAGAGCTAACCAAATTGCACGAGCAGTTTCCTCTGCTCAAAATCACAACATTGACACTAATTTGGAAGAATAGTCATACAATTAAAAAATAATGTATTTATTAGGGATGTCAAGAGAAAAATGAATCACAATTAATCTTGAGGTTACATTTTGTTTGTATTAGTTAAA
Organism: Polyodon spathula; assembly: GCF_017654505.1. Lineage (NCBI taxonomy): Eukaryota > Metazoa > Chordata > Actinopteri > Acipenseriformes > Polyodontidae > Polyodon > Polyodon spathula. The sequence continues at coordinate 20,632,981 of NC_054537.1, read as the reverse complement.
AAATGTTTGAATCGCATATTTTAATCGATAAAATTACTGCATCCATCTCATTCAAGTTTATTATTATTATTATTATTATTATTATTATTATTATTATTATTATTATTATTATTATTATTATTATTATTATTATCCAAAAAACACCCCGACCAAAACCATAGGTTTTTTGGTCTGGTTTGTTGTGTTTTTGACAAAACAAACAAACAAACTAAAACCTGTTGTCCTATTTCTGGATTAATAGTGTTGCACTTTCTTTATAGTTTTTATATTTACACAGAATTACACAGAAAAACTCCAGCATTTGCTGTTAAATTGTTTGAAACAACTGCTAAATCACAATGGAGTCGGTTTATTGTTCACCTAATGCATTTCAAATTATACTGTATCTTATCAGTTTCCTTTTAAAAGGTATCCTTTACTGATGTTTTTTATTGCCGTTATAAAACAAAATTATTCTCTTTTACTAATAACTTAAGATTGTCTAAATGAAACAAAGCTTTCATTAAGTAATGGTTTGTAACAGGGAGAGATCTGTTCTGACTCTGCTGGCGTGTTCACGGGCTGCAGGAAGAAGGCGGCAGTCACCCAACAACCGCCTGTGAGTCATGGCAGTGACACGGGGAGGTGGGAAAGTGGGTGTGTGGACTTTCCCCCTCTCTGAATGGCTGAGAGGCGGGTCTTCGGTGATTGTTGGTCCTATAAAATAACGCTCTGTTGTTTCCTCAGGTCTGCCCACTTAGACGCGCCAAGAGTGCGGAAGCTTTGATTCAGGACCGGGAATCAGCCGGGAGAAAAATAAAGATTCACAGCGAGACAGAGAGAGAGAGCGGGGAATCCTTGTGCAGACCCCGGCGTATTGTAAAAGAGCAGGCTAGATAGCCGATAGAATAGGACGGTGATCCGGGTCGTGCGGGTAGTGGCGACCAGGATAACGCTGCCGAGTGCAGCACCTTTTATTTGTAGTTTTATTACTGTTTTATTTTCCCTTGTTCTTTTCGCCTTCTGTTTTCATTATTATTTCTTTGAGCACCTGCGAGTGCACTTGCTGTTCGTGTACCAGCTGTGGTATTTCCGTGGTGCTGTCTATCATCGTTGATAGGCAGCCCACGGTCAACAGTGCCCTCTGCCGGGGAAAAATAAAAACCGGTCCAAAATAAAACTGGGCACCTGTGTGGTGTTTCCCAAGTACACCTGTCTGTCTCCTGGTCAGTGAATTACCCACACCCCTTCCACACGGTTATATTCTCCTTAATTGTAAATATTACGCACGCAGCCGTACACACATTACGCACTGTGCGTACCTTTGATTTGCAAAATTTCGTCTTCATAAGTGTCGACTCACATGCAGCTGTTCAGATAAGCTGCGTACCTATGGAAGGCCATGTGGGTCAAAAAACTGGGTCAAAAAACAAAAAACATTTAGTACATGTTGTAATTCTAATTATTAGATGTACTAATTTGGCCAATCAGATCACTGAAAATGAAATGAGAGCCAATGAATTTAAGGAAAACAGTATGTGTAATAAATTATTCAATTTAAAATCATCTGCTGTTTGGACTTGGCAGTGGGTAAAGTCTAACGAAAGACAGACATGGTATGTTTAAGAGGAGAATCAACCGGCAGTTTCAGAGCCTTAGAAATCACTTTAATTCAGTGTTGACCCCACTGAAAATAATATGGAATTTTAAACAAGTGTTGAGAGATCTGGCATTTAATATAATATTAGCTACGGAAACTTAGTATTTTAGTCTAAACTGAAATAAATATAATTAGAAAAAAAAAAAAAATTTAAAATGGGTACATTGTTAGTACAAACTGAACCATGTCATGGTCAACATTGTGTGTCTCAAGAAGTCGGCAGCACTCAGCTAATCTATATTTGTACCATAGAAGAAAATCTTTCACTGCCATGGTTTGCAATTTTTCGTTTGCTGTTGTGTTGTTGCTAGAAAGTGCGCGCTCGAGTATATTCAAATGGTGACGCATGGAATGAGTTTCTGTATTCTAAGAGGGTCAAGACAGAGGAGTGTGATTAATGCGTGTTAAAATGAAAAAATCAATCTCCAAAGAAATTAACATGTTAATAATAGAAGTAAATGTGAATAATTGTTTTGCAATCTGTTGATATTAACTTAAGTTTTTTAATTGTTTCACTTATTTTGTATATTTTATGATTTTAGAAAAAAATTGTTCGGGTGAAAATTTAGTTGTGTGTTCTGGAGGGTCTGGAAATTATTATTATTTTTTTTTTTTCCACACGACTGTCATATGTTTTTTTACAGCGCTGATCATAAAAGGCTTAGCTGTGGGGTGACAACTATGACAAAAACACTGTAAAGGGGTTACATCAGTAAACAAAGAGTACTGTCTGTGCAGCTGTAATAAAATGCACATGACCTCAATATAGCAGCAATGTAGGTCAGAGGTCAATTTCAGGAACAGAAAGACTTTTAGTATGAAAGATTAATAAAAACCCTGCAAATATGAAGTCATTACCTCAAGTAGTTTCTGATATACATAGCTTTGGCACTGTAACAGCGGGAACTTTATAAAAAAAAAAAAAAATGACAGGGCATTGTAAATCCCGAAACGTTACATCTTTATTGTCTGGAAATCAAAAAGTCACATGACCTCAAGTCACAGGTCACCTACAAGCTGAATAAAAAAAAAACAACAGCAGCAACAAAAACTGACATTAGTTGATGATAAAACCAATAATGTTATGTTCAGGAAAATGTAGTCCTCAGTTTATGAGGTTGTTTCATTGTAAAAGCATAATTTCTAAAAGCCAGTAGTTAAGGAGGCATTGTGAAATTTCAACTCAATCAGTACAGATGTCAAACCACCTAAGCAGAAATGACAGGGCTCTGTGGAGATGGATTTTACATTTTCCAGGAAACAACAGAGAAGTAATAAAAACAAATGCCCTAAAAGAGAAGGATATCCTCTGCTTTTATTGTATTTCAAAATACCTGCTATGAGCTAAAGGGTATCACTTCCATAATTAACTATGCTAACAGAAACTGTCAGACTGTGAGATATTCTGCACCTGAACAATTAGTTGAGTTGACCACGTGAGTGCCAGATCCTACAGAAATAGTTGAAAAGGCCATGAACTGTATTCTATCAGAAAAAAAAGGAAATAGATTTGTGAATCTAAGTAATTTGTTTTCACACAATCAAATTGCTCTAAACTGGATTTTCTTATGAGCTATCAACTGGAAATCTGTTAAGAAATCAATAAATATTCGTCTAAGTTGGTTGTACAATGAAGTCATGTCATGTTTTAGTTTCTAATTCATTTAAAGTGTCAGTGATTAGTTTTGCGGATTTGTAAAATCCCATTGAAAGTTTACATAAAGTGACTGTGTCAGCTGAATCTCCTGTTATAGAAGGAGCAGCGCGTTGACAGTATTTGTGGCAAAATGTTATATTTAGCTGTGTTATACTCATTGTTTTCTTTTTATGTAGTTCATTTCTGTACACTTGTTGCATAGTCGCCCACTCATATCGTCACGCAGTTGTGTTTCATTGCAAATACATCCTGCGTGCCTGGACGGTGTGACAAAGAAAACTACCTGCGTCTTTCCGTTTGCCAGCAGACAACCTGCACTCCCTGTTACATTCTCATTCATGCTTATTAAATTTTGAATGGTCTCTCAATCATAATGAGGATGTCATTTCTATGGGTTACCCTGGTAATTGCTACACAGCTCGTTGTATGTAACGTACCTTGCTGTATGTAACATTGATTTACAAAAACAAGATTTCCAAATCTGTTTCAAACTTGCTACACATTTCTGCTCAGATTTGATAATATTGTAATGACCCTGGGTCTGCTGTAACTGCGTTCCGGAAGGTTCTGTGACCCAGGGTCAACAGTTCAATTGCAGCAGGTGTTCAGGGACGTCAGAGACGGGAGAATCGCCACCAATCGGAGGCTTGGCTTGCCACTCGAGTGGTACCAAGTTGCAAGATTGTTGGCAAAACCAATGGATGAGATGTTGCAATCATCAGGGGATCAAGAGCGGGAAACCGTGTTTGCTCGGGATTGGTGGCTGGTGCACTGGGGGCATGTCCTGGATGTAGGAATAAGTAACTGGCTGCTGCTGGGACAAGCTGGAGTGAAAGTAAAAAGAACAGAGAGACAGAGAAAAGCAAAAGACAGACAAGGAGAGCCAAAGAGAAGTGGGACTAAAAAGGAACCAGAGACTGCATGTATTTGTAGAAATGAAAAATCTTTGCTAATTTGTGGCTTTCTGCTTTTACTCAGACCACAGGGGGCTACTGATGTGATCAATGCAGATCCGGGAAAAAAAAAAATCCTGATGTTTTTTCTTTTTTTTTTTAATCTTTCTTTTTTTTTATTAAGCTATTAATACATTTATGGCAGTTGGTGTAAAGGCTTTTTGCAACTTAACACCGCTAAATTATGATATAAATCTCGGCAAAGTAACGAAAAAAAAAAACCCTGAAAAAATAAGGCAGTTGTTTTTACATTATATTGGTGCTTGCAGGCTTTGGCAAGTTGCTATTTCATTTGTCCACAAACAAGTACAGTACTGTGAATTAAACAGTTATGGTGCAGTTCTACAGTTCATATTGCAGAAAATGGTGAAAATAATGGAATGGAAGGAAGGTGCTGACAAAAAGTTAAGATACATATATATTTCTTTTCTGTTTCACTTGTGGAGTGAGTGAGCGGGTGGGCGGTGTTGATCACAGACACTGTACCTGTCAGGTATTTACTGAGCATTTTATATCAATGCTGCCGGTAGACCCCTCCGTGGAGTGACGTCCTCGGTCCCGCCTCACAAGGTAATAAATAGTCACTGAGAGGAGATGTCAGACTCTTTTGCATTGAACCTGCGAATGTGAGTGATGCAACCTTGCAAAGTTGGCGGTCATCTTCTCTTTCAGGGAACCGGGGTTACATCCGTAACCTATTGTTCCCTTTCAATTTGAAGATGACCGTTAAAAAAATATTTTGGGGAAAATATACCAAAGTTGTCGCGAGGGAGAATGAGCGGACAGCATATTTGTGGGACATGTCTCTACCGCCATCTACTGTTGGTGGTGTAAGCGTGCAACCTCAAGGACCCTAGTGCCTATTGAAGGCACAGAGGGATCTATGACATTAAGTCGGTAGAACCTGATAAATATATGCAGAGTAGCCCATCTATCCACAGTACAAATATCGCTCAATGAGGCACCTCAAAAGAGGGCACATGATGTAGCCACACCTCTGGTAGAGTGCGCGGTCACCCTCCCAGGTAGGGGCAGGATGGTATTAGTTTACGCAGTCAAAACCGTGTCCACAATCCAATGGGACAGTCACTTCTTAGAGAGGGCTTGACCTCAGGTCCTTTCACCATGACAGACGAAGAGCTGGTCAGACTGACGCTGCGCTCTCGTTCTAACCACATAACCTCTCAATGCCCAAACCAGGCAGAGGGAATTCAATCTCCTATCTGTCTCCTATGCAAAGGGAGGGGGATGGAAAGCTAGTAGTTACACTGACTGATTCAAGTGAAAAGCTGTAATCACCTAAGGGAGGAAAGCAGGGTCTGTGCGCAATGACAACCTGTTTCCATTGTCCCAAATACGCATACAGGAACTGTGCACAGACAGTGCCTGTAGCTCACTGACCCGCATAGCAACGGTGATAGCTAACAAAGGCTGTCTTCATAGAGAGCTATTTCAACTCTATGGAATGTATGGGCTCAAACCGGTTCTTAGTGAGAGCCTCCAATACCACATCTAGTCTCCATTTGGGAAGGATGTCTTTTATAGGAGGACGTAGCCGCCGAGCACACTTTAGAAAGCGGGTTGCCGGTATATGAGCGTCCGGGGATACTGAGTCAATGGGGACATGACAGCCAGATATCGCTGTTAGGTACACTTTCAATGTAGAGAGAGATTTACCCGCCTCTTGCAGATCTTGTAGAAACTGAAAAATAATTGCTGCGGGGCAATAAATGGTATTGTGGCTTCTGGCCATGCACCAATTTTGAAAATATTTCCACTTGTAGGCATACAGTGCTCTTGTGGAGGAAGCCCTAGCGTTCTGCAGTGTACTGACTACTGCATCTGAGAGCCCTAAGGCGGACAAATGGTCCCGTTCAGGGGCGAGACCCACAGTTGGAGTCTGCCCAGATCTGGGTGCCAGAGGGTGCCTTTAGCCTGACTGAGGAGATCCATGCACAGCGGGATCTCCCAGGGTTGCCCTCGCAGCAGCTGGCAAAGGTTCAAAAACCAGATTCTCCTGGGACATCTGGGGGCCACCAGGGTAACGCTCATCTTTCCTGACCTTCTCGAGGAAAGCAAGGAGCAGCTGTATAGGCGGGAAAGTGTACAAAAGCGCCTTGGGCCATTCGTGGGCTAGCACGTCGATGCCTAGTGGACCTCCACAGCTGCGGATGGAGAACCACAGGGGGCAATGGGTCGTCTCTGCCATGGCAAAGAGATCGACCTCGGTTTCCCCGAAACATTTCTGAATGCGCTGCACCACCTGAGGGTGCAGTCGCCATTCTGACAGTTGAGGACCCTCCCCTGGAGAGAAGGTCCACTTTCCAGTTCACCACTTCCGGGAGATGTACAGTCCGGAGGGACAGGAAGTGTCTCTGTGCCCAGATCAGCAGCTGAAAGGCTATGCAGTGTAACCCTGGCGACCGAAGTCCTCCCTTGTAGTTCACGTACACAACTACTGACACGTTGTACCTAATTTTGCTTGGTAGGTGCTGTTTTGTTCACGCTCTATTGGCATCACTGGGTTTGTTAAACCAGCTGATAAAGCTCACTTATTATTTGTTATACATTCTAATTTCAGGTGTAATTTGAATCTTAACTTCATTCAATTTGGGTTCCTGAGCAAAAAATCCAACAAGGCAGTGGATCCCAGATTTTTTTTTACTTCTCCTCACTTCAATCTCTGTAGTTGGCTGTAGCACACAGACAAAACAGTGTGCTTTGGACTTTCTTTTCTTTTCTTATATTACACTGTGTAACACAATTTTTGTTCCTGGGTAGTAAGTGTTATTTCCTAATTGCTTATGCCTCAAAAGTATAGACAATGGCTATTATTCCCCACAAACTTTGTTTTTGTGACCAGGACAGTGATATTTTGAAATCTACCTATTTCCAATGAGAAAATGGGTGAATTTGTGTCTTTTCGTTCACATAAAGTCAGAAAAAAACAACATATGAATCCAAATTAACATGTATTTGTACTAAAGTAATACAAAAATGACTACAAAAGATTTAGAAGTGAGTAGTTTTTCGAGATTTACGATTATACTGTAAATCACTTTCATGAATCAGCCCCCAAATGTAGTCTCCCATCATGTTCTCGTTATACTGTCCTTGGTAGCGGCGTTCAAAGTCCAGTATGTCCTGGTGGAAGCGCTTGCCTTGCTCCTCCGAGTACGCTCCCATGTTCTCCTTTAATTTATCAAGATGAGCATCAAGGATATGGACTTTGAGGGACATCCTACAGCCCATTGTGCCGTACTTCTTCACCAGAGTCTCAACCAGCTCCACATAGTTTTCGGCCTTGTGATTGCCCAAAAAGCCCCGAAACACTGTGACAAAGCTGTTCCAAGCCGCTTTCTCCTTACTAGTGACCTTCTTGGGGAATTCATTGCACTCCAGGATCTTCTTTATCTGTGGTCCGATGAAGACACCGGCTTTGACCTTTGCCTCAGACAGCTTAGGGAAGAAGTCTTGAAGGTACTTGAAGGCTGCCGACTCCTTATCTAGAGCTCTGACAAATTGTTTCATAAGGCCCAATTTGATGTGCAGTGGTGGCATCAGCACCTTACAGGGGTCCCCCAGTGGCTCCCACTTGACGTTGTTCCTCCCCACGGAGAACTCGGTCCGCTGTGGCCAGTCCCGCCTGTGGTAGTGCGCCTTGGTGTCCCTGCTGTCCCAAAGGCAAAGATAGCAGGGAAACTTGGTAAAACCGCCTTGGAGACCCATCAGGAATGCCACCATTTTGAAGTCTCCTATGACCTCCCAGCCGTACTCATCATACTTCAAGGCATCCAGCAAGGTCTTGATGCTGTTGTAATCCTCTTTGAGGTGCACCGAGTGAGCCAGGGGAAGAGACGGGTACTTGTTACCATTATGGAGCAGCACGGCTTTGAGGCTCCTGGATGAGCTGTCAATGAAGAGGCGCCACTCATTCTGGTTACAGGCAATTCCGATTGCCTCGAACAGACTGGTCACATTGTGGCAGAAGCAGAGCCCATCTTGACAGGTCAAGAAGCTGGAGAAAGGTTGGTGACGCTTCCTCTGATCTGCGACTTGCACACTTTCATCCAACAAGTTCCACTGCTTGAACCTAGACGTCAAAAGCTCGGCATTGGACTTGGTGAGACCAAGATCTCTAATCAAGTCGTTGAGGTCTTTTTGGTTGGGGTAGTATGGGTTTCTCTCCTCAGCTCCACCTCTGAAATTGTCATCTGGATCTACAACGTCTTCCTCGCTCTCTGACTTGCTGCTCTCTTCTAAAGATGGCTGCTCTCTCTCCGGAGGAGTGGGTACGGGGAGCTCATGGCAGTGTGGCACCGGGGCGATGGATGAAGGAAGGTCCGGATACATGATAGCAGGTGCATTCTTGCCAGTCCGACGTTTGGAAGGGTCCACCATGCAGAAGTAGCAGTTGCTTGAGTGGTCAGTGGGTTCCTGCCAAATTCTTGGGATAGCGAACTTCATGGCTCTCTTTTCCCCTCTGTACCATCCTACAAAAATACATTTATTTCACCCATGACTAATGTGTAAGAGATTCTTGCAACATTTTTCATATATGATATATTTTTTCAATAACATTGAAAATTGTAAAACATTTTAAAATTAAAAACTTTTACAATTTTAAAAATTTTAACAAATTTTATAACATAAAATTCAGAGCAACAATTGTCCATCTTACCTTCCAGAGTTTTTTTGCAGTGCTCGCAGGTGAAATGAGGTGCCCAGGGTTTGTCTTGATCCCCGACAGGCATGCCGAAATATGCCTTGTAGGCCTCACACATCTTAGCAGATGCTTCCACGGAGTACATTTTTGCTCTTGTCTTGATAAATTGGCTGCAGACATAGCAAAATGCGTCTGCCGGATGCTTGCAGCCTCTTGATGCCATCTCAGAAAAATGCAGATATGTATCCACTTAGGCAGCTGGAACTAAACTGAACTGGTGGGCTTAAGGCCCCTGTATTTATACTACTATTTATATTACTGGAAAGTTCTAGAAAGTTCTAGCAGTTACTCCAAGTTTACTCAGCACTGAATCTATCTGGAATGTTCTGGAAAATGGTAAATTTCAAAATATCACTGTCCTGGTCACAAAAGCAAAGTTTGTGGGGAATAATAGCCATTTTCTATATTTTTGAGGCATAAGCAATTAGGAAATAACACTTACTACCCAGGAACCAAAAAAAAAAAAAAAAATTGTTACACAGTGTTATTTGTCACAGTCTGAGTAGCACGACGCTGGTCATCTGCAGTTGTACCACTGGCTAATAAAGCAGCATGCTTTTAACCACCCAGTGTATAGTCCTGGCTTAATAAACCATGAATTCGAGAACCTGCAAATCCTGTATGAGCCTCAATTATTTTCCATGCAATGCTACAATATCTTGTTTAACTGGTTTGTATCTTTCATCTCAAAAACTAAATAATTCACAGAAACTTAACTGAAAGACACCTTAAAAGGGTTAAAATGTAATATTCTTCTTAAAAAAAAAAAAAAAGTTACTAAAAACTAAAGCTATAAAAATCATTTGTTTGAATTATTTCTGTGTGCACCTGAATGTGATACTTGCTTGCTAAATGATAGCAGTATGTTGAGCTACCAAAAAAAAAAAAAAAAAAAGTATTTGTTTAGAGGTGGGTAATAAGCCTATTTCTTGTTCCCTGCAAACTTTATAATATTTTGGGATTAGGGAAAAAGGCCCAAGTGACTAGGGTAAAATCTTCCATTGGGAAGTGTAGATTGAGTAATAGATATAAGAATTTGAATACATTCCAAAAGCTTCCACATCTTAGGTGTTTAATTATTGTGAATTCACTGTTAATATTGACAATTGGTCAGAAGTAGACATATCTCTAACACAGTGTAAATAGACAGTGTGAGCCAGAGCCCGAGGACGGACACCTATAAAATATTACAATATAATCTAATGAAAAGTGGTAGTTCATTTAATATGACACAATCTGATGTCTGTTGCCAATATAGGATGTTGCTTGAAAGTTTTATTAGCAGAATTTGTGGGCCACAGTGGCCAAGGTTTTATCATTTTCTTAGATTTGTGCTTCTAGCCAATAAAAACACAAAGTACATCTGAACACTTCCAATACCCTATAGCACTTCCACAGTTTAAAATGTTCAAAACACTTTGCTAGTTTATTATCACTTCATTTCTTTATTTTGCTTTTTAATTTGTTATCTTTGCCCAGTAATGATTCAGCCCACAGACATATAAAGAAAGGGACATGTTAGGATAAACAATTGGGGCTTACTTGTCCCCCATTCATAAACTCAAAGGTCATTCATACTATAACTATAAAACACAACCCTTCAGTGCTAATACTCACTTAAGTGAGCTTTCACAATGTGAAAAATCATTAATTTAGCGCACTTAAGTGTGCAGAATCACACAAGTGATGTATCTGAATATGGCCCTAAGTGGTAGTATATTGTATGTACTATAGTTATACTAAAATATTGGGCAAACAGAAACCTACAAAAGGGGTGAGCTAGCACTACTTGTGTCGACTATTTTATACATTGTATAAAAAGCAGTGTATACTTTACTCTGCTGTATAATGTCGTTGCTGCAATATTGTGACTGTAATTATTGCTCTCATAACACAATGTTTGCATTCCAAATCAGTCTGAAGCAGTTGCTATTAATTAATAGTACAAGCAATAAACCTACCTGCTACCAAACCACACCCAAGCCTTGACTGCTCATGAATATGCATGACAGTGGCAATTTCTTTATACTTTATCTTTATCTTTAATTATATCTTTGTTGTATTTTACTTTCTATATACACCAGATTCTTATCATAGCGGATGCAAATAACAGACGTCTCAGCTGGCGACATTTGTCTCACTTCTGCCGGACATCAAAAGGAAATTGCATTTAGACACATATACACAGTTGGCTGCCCCTCTTAGAAGTAGTACAAATACATATGTTACAATGTATATTTATTGAAAGGGATAAATACAAACTGAAATCTAAGAATATTCTTATATCTTGATTTAAAATCATTACGAACACAAAACGTAAATTATCATCGTCAGCAAATCTGCTAGGAAAGACAGAAATTATTTAAAACTCCAAACAAGAATGCACCCTGTTATATTTAGTATTGTGTGTAAAGAATGGACATTTATTTGGGGAATGTAACAGAAATTTGGAATAAACTATAAAATACTTAGCAAAAGTGAAATCCTTACAAAAAGTTTTTAATTCTTAACTTCAATCAATTCTTTAAAACAAACACCTTATTTCAAACTAACCAATCACAAATGCATGTAACAATGGGTAGGCCACAAAGACCTTAAAACATGCCCTAAAAAAACATGGACCAATCAGAGGGACATGTTTTGCTTGCATGGACTGTCCCAGGACATCCAACCTTATGTTATGGATTTAAAACCATGATTCTTCAGTAGAGTGTGATCCGTCCTCAATGCTCTTTGCATGCCTGTGTGCCTTCTGAAAATTTGGGGTGTTTTCTTGAAAAAAACTTTTGGTGTATACTGCTTCCTGTTTACATTTCTGTTTACCTGTTTTGCTGAAGACACCATCTTGGACTGCACAGAGCTCTGCATGTTATCTGCTTAAAACGTTTTGTCAAAACCAGGATGTGGCAGGGCAGAAGTTCTGCTGCTTTAAATATTATGTGTGTGGGAATGTAAGGTTGACAGGTACTGGGTTAAATCTGTCCCTGCCTGCAATCACATGTGTGGCCAATCCCCAATTAGGAAAGTTATGCTAATTGGGAAGTGGCCACATGTATAAAAAAAGAGCAAAATCCTTTGTTTGTTGGAGGGGTTTGGTTGGCTGAGGCTGGGGCTGGGGCTGGGGCTGGGGCTGGGGCTGGGGCTGGGGCTGTTTGTGCTTTTGCTTGAACCTTTTATTTTAGCCATCGTGCCCTGTTTATTTTGTTCCTGTTTGTTAATTAAAGTGTGCTTTTTTTCACAGGAGAAAATACTTTTAAAGTGAAACAAGGTACTCTTGCCTTATTGCTTGTAGTGCTAACAAGATGCTTGGATACATTGTGAAAAGTGTTGAATTTAAATCAAGGGAAGTAATGTTAAAACTGTACAATGCACTAGTAAGACCTCATCTTGAACATTGTGTTCAGTTCTGGTCACCTTGCTATAAAAAAGATATTGTTGCTCTAGAAAGAGTGCAAAGAAGAGCGACCAGAATTATTCCGGGCTTAAAAGGCATGTCATATGCAGACAGGCTAAAAGAATTGAATCTGTTCAGTCTTGAACAAAGAAGACTATGCGGCGACCTAATTCAAGCATTCAAAATTCTAAAAGGTATTGACAGTGTCGACCCAAGGGACTTTTTGACCTGAAAAAAGAAACAAGGACCAGGGGTCACAAATGGAGATTAGACAAAGGGGCATTCAGAACAGAAAATAGGAGGCACTTTTTTACACAGAGAATTGTGAGGGTCTGGAATCAACTCCCCAGTAATGTTGTTGAAGCTGACACTCTGGGATCCTTCAAGAAGCTGCATAATGAGATTCTCTGATCAATAAGCTACTAACAACCAAACGAGCAAGATGGGCCGAATGGCTTCCTCTCGTTTGTAAACTTCCTTATGTTCTTATGTTCTTATACGTTGTGATGTTTTGCTTGTATCTTGTGTGAAAGATTCATTTCAATCACACAAATAAACCTTGCTGTACAGCGTTGCAAGGTACACAACTGTACTCTCACAAACTTTCTTGGGCACTACTCTCCCTGCATTGCGGCTGTACCCACACTTCTTCCTTCAGTAGCAGCCCTGATTGATTGATCTGTGTGGGTTTTATTTACCCACTGAACAGGCATAGGCAGCTGGCATCAATTTACAATAACAATTAATGTATTAACAGCATTTGGCAGATAGGTATTTTAACCCCCTCCCTCCCCCTGCTAAACTTGTATTAGTAGATTGCTGTAACTTCTGAATTAAACAAAACATTTTTTTAATTTTTCAAGTAAGTCTTTTTCTTTGTCATTTCAAAAAACTTCTATCAAGCATTAGAATGAACTCTATGCATAAAGAGAATTATTAAGTTTAAACCATAGATCATGTTTTATATATATAGATAGATAATATATATAATATATATAATATATTATATACACACACATATATAAATTCATATGGAACTCCAATCCTGCTTTAATAATAATTGTATTATTGTTTTAAATATGTATATCTTTGGTGGACTAATTTAACAAATATGCCTCACATTTTAATTTCCAACCTCTCAGATGAAACATGTTCTGTAATTCTTCCTTATTCGCAACTGCAAAAGGTCTATTCAGTAACATTTGGGTCATATTTTCCACTGTGCTCTAATGAGGATTTCTTATTTAATTACATGATAAGTCACAAAATTATGCTACAATCAACATTTCTGTAATAACACCCTTTTCATTAATTTTCATTGTACGTATCACTGAAACATGGATTTTTCACTTCAATGAAGAAATACCTTATCATAAGGATGGGTTTGCTTATCATAACATTATTTCAGATCTCAGCAAGCTGTGGACAATACATTGAGTCTGCTGCATTAAGAGTTGTTTTTTCTCTGATGAGAAATAATAAAATGTGTAGCTGAGGCAAAGTGCTTTGCAGTGTGCAGGTACAGGAGTGATGGGGTGATCAATAACAGACAGGCAATGATGATAATACAGGTGCAATGGTGTTTACTTATAATCCAAAAAGTCACTTGACAACTGTAAATAATAATAATGAATTGTAGTACACAAGGATGTGTACTACACAGTATAACCCAGGAGTTCAGTCCTGAAACAATAAACACTGTATTTAACACACACACAATATACAAACAGTCACCAGTCTAAGTGAGCTATAGTGCTCGTGGCGCAAATACAATTTATTGTGAAACAAGTACAGTGTTGGTCTGTAGCGACAGCTCCGGATCATGTTAGCCGTCTAATAAAAACAAACAAGTATAATTAAACACGACAAAACAAATCTTGTTACGTCACCTTATATACCGTCAATTACGCCCCCTTGGTAAACGATTGCCTCCAATCCGCGGTGGCCACATCGTTTCCCTTCCGGGTCGAATTATTTAGTGTACCATAGCTTTGCCCCCTTTCTAGATAGCCGACTTCCACCTAACCCTGGGAATGAATTATCTGGCCATCCAGTCCAGGGCACCCTCACAGGTCTGGAGGGAGATTTTTCATCAAGAATCATTCTGTCATAACAGCTCACAGGCTATTGCACAGAAGAACAATATATGCTCTGTGAAGACTGTAATAAAGTGAGCTATTTTGGCATAAGCAACACATTTCCTCTCATTATATTGGATTCAGCAAACCTGACCTGTGCTTTGTGACAAAGGTGACAAGTAAACCCTTACAAAAGGTTTACAGCAGTATAACAACATTACAAAGTGCAGTAAAACAAACAAAAAGGACAGTGAATTATTAGTAAAGCACAGGTAAGCCTTGTGGGATAAATGTGTAGTTGTAATTGAATGTACTTCGTAAAATTGCATTTTGTGTTCTTAAACTATGAGACTTGAGATGCTGATATGCTAATTGAGTTTGTCTTCTCATAACCTTCATTCCCTGAAAACATTCATCGATCTTTGAACACTGATCTACTTCAATGGACTAGATATTACTAACAGGGTTGAAAGGTGCTGACCTGCCAGTCTTGTCTAAATAAACAAAGCTGATTCTTATCTTTTAATTAAGAATGTCTGCCTGGAAGACAATATACAATATTCTGCCTATAAAGGGTTAAAAAGTGCAACACCTGTTGGATACGAGGTGCCATGACTCTCTCCCATGAAATGTCTAAAACTACGATTCAAACATATTTTGACGAATGAGTAACAATTTAACTGATCAAATTGGTTTTAGAATCATTTTAATAACTAATCTTACGGACACATTTAAGAGTTGTTTAAGTATGTTTTGACAATAAAATTGAAATGTTTATTGTCTTTTAATGAAGTTTAAAGTGAAAATAACTTGTACATCATTTTCCTTTAATTATTGTATAATGTCCTTAACGTGCTTGTAACGGTAACTGACTTAGGAGATGAAAGTGAAGTTTTCTTCTATACATTTTACTGTTATCCATCCATGGAGGAGGGATGCTGCTTCTATTAATGACACACACTGTTGGTGTAAACGAAAGTGTCATTCAAACTTTGTAAGCCAATGAAAGGACTAATTTCAGTCAGGGGTTAGCTTCCTGTTTTACCCGGAAGTGATTGGATCACCAAAGTAAACTCTTTGGGCACTATATTTAAAGAGGAGCAAGAGTGAACTCCATTTAGCGCCATAATGCCAACATCCTCCCCAGATGTAGACTCTACGTCCAACTGCAACTCCGTGTTTTGAAGAAGATCAACTGCATTCCAACTTTGTTTTTCAACAGCAACCACATCTCCAGAATGAGTATTAGGTTTCAAAAGCTTTAAGATTCAGGTAAAATACTATTTGTTTGTATAAGAAATATCTGCATGCAAACCAGAAGTAAAAACATCTAATACAGCATAACAGTTAGCTAAGATTACAAATACAAGCAATTATACTTTGATGAACAATTCAAACAGAATAACACTTTAACTACACTGCTGATATTGTGTGTATTTGAAAACAAATATGAACGTTGAAACCATTTAAACATTGATCGAATTTATCTACAAATAACTCTTGATTACAACTTAATACTAAATGCAATTTAAACTGCTTCCAAACAGAACTTGTTGAAACAAAACACAGTCTTCATTCCAACCTACACAAAAGAGGCTGCTTCACACCGTTATTGTAGTAATGTGCATGAATCCTGCAAGCACATGTACATAACCATACGGAAGCCTGCATGCTTATGAAAATGTTTGTTTATTCATGTTTTATTCCTGCTTGTGTCTATACTTTAATTCTGGTATCATGATTTCTAACTTCTATATTCTTCTTTCATTCATGAGCCTCAATAAATGTTATTCTTTTTATATGTTGAGGGTTTTTTTTGCCATAAAGGTAAGCATTTATGATTGATTTGATATCTTTAAACATATACTGTATATTTGAACTTTTAATTTTAGTTAATTTGACTTGTTAACCTCTTGATCTTGAAAATGTAAAGTAAAATCTTATATCTTTGCCTCATATTTATTTTCTATTTTGTTTATAGTTATTTTGATATATTTGAAAAATCGAATAATGGAATTGTAAATATAATTTTATGAGAAATCTGAAATTTGTGAAGGACTAAAAACCTAGTTTTATATTTAAATATTGATAACATAATTGAGGCTTCATCCTGTATATAAAAACATATTATTAAGTAATAAGTTTGTATGTTACCAACACAGTGGAGGGTGGTCTAGGATATATATGTATTAATGTTAAACATTATATCTTCAGAAACATGTACTACAGCCTGTTACAATTACATACTGTATATGATTATACCTATTATTTATTATTATTATTATTATATTATTATTAATTATTATTAT